>NC_081405.1:501493929-501581429 GCF_030272615.1 Cryptomeria japonica | reverse complement strand
GTTAATTTATCTTGAGCACAATAAAATACCAAATTAAATGTCTTATTTCCCAATTTAATTAATCATTTACAAAAAGGATAGGATAAATTTAATCATTTTACCAATAACATTAATTTTAATTTAATCTTGCATAATTTTAATTTTATTAATTAATTAATCAATAATATTCAAATACTAGATAATTATTATATTGTACCCTAGAGTAATGAATTACGACAAGCCAAAACACGATAGACCAACAGAGCCAACGATTGACAAGACCAGACAACCAAGAAACAAGAATACCTGACTGGGGACTCATTCTCATAAGAACGAAGCTACAACAAGGGTCTGACTGATAACTCCAGCTTCCACTTTACCATTGGGTTATAGAGAATGCTCAGACCTGAAGGTTTAGGTAGAGTCAATGCTCGGTACCTGCAACTACATAAGCAAACTGTTGAACATATACATATAATCCATAAAATAAAATACCGTGAAAAGGGAACGAAAGTGGCATAGCTTGCCTATAAAGAGAAGTGCGGTTCTTTTCCCTTTCACCCAAGCACATCGAGGATAAAACACACTGTATATGAAAGAAATTAAACATTGATAAATATAATGACTAAATCCTAACATCACATATATAATTCATCTCGTTAATCATTTAACTAACAGAGCATAAATAACATCAAATAAATTCACAATGATCATCATCATATAAATCATCCTTCCAACGATCCATAAAGTATAAATCATAAACAACCACTTAAACTACAACAAAGGTCATCTAGAGTCAAACTAGGTTAAATCGAGTCTGGCCAAGGGAGGGGCATCACAAAAATCTATTAATAGTTAAAAACATTTACCTTCTAGCTATAAAGAATCATAAGACTAGTAAAGGGAGAAGTTACATTTATATTGCAAGTAATGAGTATAGATAAATTTAATTAATATTTAAATTTAGAGGCAAATTTCATGCTTAAATATTCATACAATTTAAATGGTATAATTTGTAAGAATATTAGTATTAATTAAGATTCAAAGAAAACTTTATTTGAAACCAAATAGTTTTACCAAATGGAAATGAAACAAAATTTGAAATATTTCTAACATGAGATTTGACTTATCTTGTGAACCTCAAATCAAGTACTCATCTTTTGTTGTAAATAGCTAATGAAATTTAGTTTTGAAGATGAAATAAAGTTAGAATTAGTTGTTCTAGATTATTGGATCCTTATCGTTATCAAGCAAATGAGTTTCAAGAAACCTATCCCATGATCACTTAGAGAATTAAATTGAAGTAAATTTTAATTTGATAAGGTTATTATTTGTTGAAAATATCTAAGGATAAAGGTAAGTTACTTCAAGTGGAAGGAATAGTTAGTTATCTCTTTATAATCTTGCAAAAGATTTGACATTAGTTCAAGAGCACCTAGAAGTAGGTTGATTAGATTTGTTTATTAGGAGACTTAATATTTTTTACATTGGTTAACTAGCAAGTATTTAGGCTCTCTTCTAATCTTATTTTCAAAACAATTAGTAATTAAAAATAATGAGGTTATCAAGCTCATTGTTTAATAGTTTTTCCCCTTTCAAACAAATAAGTATTAAATTCATTTCGAGTTTTGTTATTTAATAATTTAATTTTTCTTTCAAGCAATTTAATGCCTTCAAGTAATAGGATTCATATTTAAAGTGAGGTTATCATTTGTAAAAAATAATTAAAAATAAAATTTATGTTACTTCAAATGGAAGAATTGGTTGAGCTTATTATTAAATAGATTTTCCCTTCAAATAACTTCATTTCCAAAGTCTTTCTATTTAATCATTTAATTTTCTTTCAAGCAATTTAGTACCTTTCAAGTATTAGGATTCATACTTAAAGTGTAATGGTTTCCTTCCAAAACAATTATATCTTGCAAGTAATTCAAATCATCTTCATAAGCTATCTCTTACAAGTATCATTATTTTTCAAGCGATAAGTACTTTCATATATTTAGTTCAATTTTTAGAATTTTAATTATTATCATAGCTTCCTATCAAGAAAATTCTATTCCAAAGTAGCTAATTTGGTTACGTTTCTTTCAATTACGTAAAATTTATACGTTAGTTTTAATTTTCAAGTGATAAATCCTTGTATATACTAGTTTGTTTTTCATAATTGCATTAGTATATTGCTTCACTTAAGATTAATTAATTCAAAGTTAAATTCCTAGTTATACAACTAAAAAAAGGAGTTGAAACCAAAAACTAGTAGTGTTCAGTGTCTATGGTGCCTCTAGGTCATGCTTATGGGTAATGCCACAGTGTTGAACTACTGCACTTAATGCCTAATAAAGTTGCAACAACAACATCTATGGCATCATCTCTATAGATCTCCGAGGAGAAATAAGGGTCATGTGGAATTTACAATCCAAGGGGCGGGTAATCCCCCTTGGATCGATAATCTAAAAAAGAGATAAACCTTAAATGAATTTACATCCGCTCAGTTAAACCTTAGAAAACCCCATTAGGGTTTGGTTGTGTGTGATGATCTTGGAAATTTATTTTATCTTGATGAAATCTAGCAAATCATAATGGGTCAAGGGTGACGCATTTAATAGGAAATAGGACTTAGCTGCTTTAGACCACAAGAAAAAGGCCACCCTGAGCCTTTTTGCTATAGAGATACCATCGTGGGTAGCAATCGTAGAGAAACTGTCTAGGACATTGACCCTAGAAAGGGTTGTGTACCCACCAAACAATTTACATTAAACCATAGTTAGAAACTAGAACTACATACTTTACACCTTGATCCTATGTCGAAATGGGTATATAGACAGTCTAGGGAAGAGTTGTCCCTTGTACTCAGGCATTTGGGGATAAGGATTAGTATTTGGTTAAGGGTGAGTTGATCATGATTTTTCTAAGCTCCTTGGTCTTTCAATTAAAGGGTATAGATAATGCTAAGTGAAAGATTAAGATTAATTCAATGCATACTCCAAAGGAACCCCATATGGATTCACTTGAATTCTCGAGGCTTTAGGCCGAATTCCAAGGTGAAACTCAAGATTGTTTAATTATTTTCTTATACTCCTAAAGACAATGATCTCAGTGCATTCCTAGTAGGGTAGTATAGTATTTAGAGAGTGACTCAGGACCCAGATGGTCTCGATGAGTCTAAAGTCTCTGGCCAGAGCATATCCTATTCTTATGAATAGATGCCTACCTCATATGTGTGTGTGTGTAAACAAAAAAAATCAGTTGAGATTTTTGTATTAAGTTAAGTGGGTCATTACACAACCTTCCTTATGGTATCTCAATGCCATCGCTTAACATGTCACTAAGATTATAGGAAATATCATACAACTCTACAACATCACTTCTTACATTAACTTAATATTTATTGCAACAAAACCATGAGAAGGTAATCATTAATCTAAGCCTTCATATTTACATGAGGTGTATCCCATGATTGAATAATTCCATTTCCTAAAAGATAAATCCTTACAAATCTAATACATATCTCACATCATCATTCACATGAAAGAAATAACATAACTATTCCAACAAAGAATCCACAACTCTCTTATAAGAATAGCAATAATCTATAATACAAACAAGTCTTGCAAGAGTATGTTTTCCTAAGATATTCCTAGCAATCATCATAAAAAACATACATTTTACTAGCCACATGCATATATACTTACATATTAACCACTTCTATGCTATGGGTTCATTTTAGATCACCAAATCCAAATGTTCCTTCCTATTTTCTTATCCCTAACCATCAATTATCCATACATTGAATCCAAACATCAAAATTCTAAAGAGAAATCGTTTCCCATATTCTAATAAAATATTCCACACAACTATAAAGCATAGTTCTCAATTCAATATCACAAGATACACACATTTATAATCCAAATAGCATCTATTAATCCATCATGAATCTCAACCATAAATTATAAGAATAAGGACATATCCAAGATACATTATACGTCTCTCAATAGTACTGAAACAAATCCTACTTCAAGAATCATAGTCTCAACTCCCATATCATTATCCAATTACATATGATTACAATGACTTCATCAAACAATAACCATTTTCATCAAGCTACATAGTTCCTAATTTAAAATTATGATCTCCACATGATACATATTATGTTGTTGTTACTACTACATCACAAGAATATGTAATATCTACTTAGTAATCTATGAACTAGCTAAAGAGATAAAGACCCACATCCACGCATCGAGTATCCAACGAAGAGAAGAACATCCCAATGGAAGAAGGCATCAAACCACCCGACCATGTGGAACCATAAGGAACCACCCCTCATGCTACAAAGAATGACACAAGATCCCACACACACTCTAGATCTAGGTTGACACCTAACAACCAAATGACATAAACAAACCTCTACAACAAAAAAGCATCCACAAAAATGACACTCCAAATCATATCACGAGGCTATCTCGATAGCACAAGACATCCAGAGGCATTCCAATAAATCAAGGCTTAAGGAAATAGGATCTACATGTAGGGAAGAGTGTCATCACATGCTATAACCAAAACAATAAAGGATATCCTAGGTAAGGGGAGTTAGAGCTCCCTATTCCCAGCATTTGTGATATACATGTGGAACCATCTCAACCTTTAAGGAAATCAAGGGAGTTTGGTTTATCAGGTTTCCATATCTTCCCAAACCTCATCCTGAGTCTTTACTAGCATTCTAGGCCATGAGATGGGACACTACCAATACATTTCTTATCTTATTAAGATGAATTAATACTACCCAACCCACTTAAGATTAATTTATTATGTTATCACTTGACTATACAATAAAATCCTAGAGATCCATTCCAATGGTCTAGACCCCAGCTCCTCAACACAATGAATCGTAGTTGTCTATTCCTCATGAACTCAATAGTGTCATGGAAGCCCACTCTCCCTGACCATGCACCTAGACCTTAGGGTAACAACATACACAAATGCAAGTACAAGAGGGATTTCAAGACATAACCCAGATAACCAAGGTTTCCATCCTCAATGATAATCATTAAATAAATGCATAACAATGTCAATATCACAACATTAAGGGCAATCATAAAAATACATAGCAGCCAATATCCATAATATCAAATATATCAAAGAGCGCAATGCAACAACAAGGAATTATTCATCTTTCTTAATATATGATAATAGAAATACTCAACTAAATCAATAGTTAAATCTCGGATCACCTTAGTAAACTCAAGGAATCAAACACAACCTCTGGACTATCATATAAAAACCAAAACAAAAAGCCCAAAATTGACTCAGAAAGACAAATAGACTGAAACAACACATTTAATCAGTAGATTAGTGCATATGATAAACAATACAATACTTATGTTAGACAAATTAGCGCATAGGGTAAATAGTTTAGCAAATTTAACATATTTTGCAGTGCTTTTGCCTAGTTGGGAAGTACATAAGGACAACATTGCAACACATACACAGGGTTTTGTAGTGCAAATACAAGATTCTATAGTGCACATAAGCATTTTTGCAGTGCCTTCATAACCTAGTGTAGTGCATATGCCTAATTGGTTAGCACATACAAGTGATTTTGCAGTGCATATATAGATAGCTTCAACACATTTACTCCTTTAACACTTATGCCTAATAATCTGATGCATACAAGCTCAACATTACCAAAACGGAAGACTAAATTGCAATTAAGGCATAAAACCATTCACAAAGCCAAATACAACAACAATACAACCTCACAGAGCAATTTTTAACCCAAATAAAAGACTCAATGCAAACAAGAATTATACTAAAAAATCAATTGTGGCTACGACAACATATAGAAGCTCCTCATGCCAAATTCTCCCAAGCACCCAAAAAAACACTCATGGAAAGGTAATCAAATCACCAGGCAAGGCAAAACAAAACACCAGGAAATACCAAAGCAATTACAACCGCATCACAACAATGCATAGGAAGAATGACCAAACCATTCATGACAACATATCAGTAAACATAACCGATAGAAATACAATAATTCCCAAATATTTTATGATGATAAGCTATATAAATATTTTTACAAAAACCCCTAATTTTCTCTTGCAAACAATCTTTCCTCAGGCACAATGAAGACAATCTTTTCAAATCAAAATGCAAGAAGGATAAAACCTCCAACCTAGAATATTGATGTTATGGCAAATGAAACTCATAAAAGAGCAATCCAATCCACAATCCAGCTAAGCCAAGCAAATTCCCAAATCCAAATTCTTCAACAAATGCAAAATTCTCCAGGAAGTCAACCCTCATAAAATTAAAAAAACTAAATAAATAAGATTCACTCAAAATCTATGTAATATGTTGGCCAATCAAAGATAATGTAAAAATATTATATTTCATACCTACCATGCCATATATCGAGGTAGAATAATACAAAATATTATTATTTAAATTATCCAAATCTCACAACCAATAATAAAACAAGGTAGGTAAGATAAATAATTAAATAACAGATGGGTAGAAGAAATAAATAATAAATAAACCCATTAGCCAATAAATAAAATAGAAAGGGCTAATAAAAAAATCAAAAAATCAAATGCCCAGTAAATGTTAAACCACAAAATAATATAAATAAATAAATAAATAAATAAATAAATAAATAAATAAACAAATAATTAAATAATAATATCTTCACAATCACAACTCCCAAAATGGCCAATCATAACAAGGGGTAAGTAAACAAATAAATAACCAATAAATAGACGAGTTAATAATAAATAAACAAATAATTAGATGTATAGATAGATATAAATACTCTAACCAATACAATTTAAACTCAATACCATAAATATCTCCCACAATCATATAAAATATAATAAATAATAACCCTCAATAATTAAATATGCCACTATATTCAAATATCCATGCAAACCATTAATTTAAATTTAATATTAATAAACTATATAAAGAAATTAATTAATTAATAATCCCAACTCCTCTAGGCAACCCAACATAAGATAACATGAAATACCACATGATGTTAAAAATGCAACTACAACCAAGACTCCAACTGATAGGATACCAACTAAACCTAGAATATAAAATGGGATCTCATGTCACCTTCGATCAACTTGCCATTGGGATAAAGACATACTCAGACATGTGGAGCTAGGTAGAGTCTATGTCTAGTACCTACAAACCTCCAACCACCAATGTACACACCACAATGTGTGTGTGTGTATAGATAATAATCAGACAAGTGAAAGAGAATCACAACGTCATATCATGCTCACATCGAATGGTATGAAATCGTCTCTTTCACAAATGTAGTAGTAGACAATCATGACAACCAAAGCACCATCGTTATCGTCATATCCAATATAACCATGAAGTGGTGTAAATATAAACTTCACATGCATTATGAGTGCATACATAAATTGTTGGGATCCAAGAACACTGAGAGGGGGGGTGTGAATCAATGTTCTACCGGAATGGAGAAATTTAACCTTATTAACACAACAACTTAGCAATCGGTAAACTTAAAATAATATAACAATAAGAAACAATGCAACCACAAAGATGAACACCATAACATCACAAATTTATATGTGGAAAACCTCAATGAGGAAAAACCACAGTGGGATTGGAGACCCACAATATCTATCCATTGATCAGATGAATAAATAGTACAATAAGGGGTTTGCACATGCTGGAAGGCCAACAACCTAGAGCGGACTGCTCATCACAAAAGGAGCCTCACTGACTACAGAAAACATTGAACTACAATCCATAATGAAGATTGAACTACAAGTATAGCATCTCCTATGCCTGAGTATAGTTCCGGTTAAGCTCAATATCGAAGGTCTAAAACTTTTTACACAAATACAATTTGATCACCTATGATTGACCAAAACCTCTGCATACGATTACAACTTTATTCGCATAGATAATCCCATAACCCACATACCATGATCTACAAAGAGATCTTACATCATATTTATACCAACCCAGGACCTAAATAATTAGGTCAACCACCTAAAAGATGATACAATAAATCTGTTACATAATCCCACAAACCAATGATAAATCAAGTTGGCCTAAGACCGAAACAACATAAACCAAACAATAAATCCAATCAGTAACACATCGGGAGCATCAACCAACATGTTACATAAACCGGTCCATAACCTAACATAATAACCACTAGACCTAAAATAGGTCACCATAAGCCAAATGAAACACCACTGATCAACTAGAACACAAACATGATAACCATCAACATCCTGGTAACCTTCTAGAAACCACACCAACACCACTTACTAGATTCATCAAAAGATATTCAAGAAAGCTCTGTCGGTAAAAACCTTACTAGTAACCAAAAGGCTTACTAGAACAAACGATAGCATCCAAATCATCAAATACTGAACCAACTGAATGTGATATGCATCAGAAACACATGAATAACCAATCCAATCCAATTCCAATAGCTGAACCAAACCGAAGACAAATCTCCAGATCAACATCAAAGACCAACCACTCTAGTGAAAGCCGATAGACAACAAAACAACCAGTGTTGTTGTCAATGAAAAACATCAATGCAATATACAATCAATTCCTCCAAATTGCCAACAATCTCCCCCTTTGGCATTGATGACAACACTAGATGTGAAAAACATCCAAGTGCCAAAAAATGCCAAACAAGTCTCCCCCAATGGAAGACATCCAACAATCTCCCCAAATGATATGACAATGAAGTTCTGAACCAAATGTCTCTATACCAATTAACCATCCATAGATTTGAACCAAACTCCCCCAATGGGATACAATCAATTTGAAATTTTGTTCCTCCCCTTTGACTGATATCTTTGTTAAGCTCTATTTTTCACATGAATGTCTCTCCCCCTTTGACATCAATGCCAGAAATCTGACATAAACATCAAAGAAAAATCATAAATCCTCATAATCACACAGTTGACTACTCCCCCTGAGTAGTAGCACTGACACATCAATCCAGAATGAATGATAGTTCTGATAATGCATGTCGGACTAATGCTAATCAACATCACTCAAGTCTCTACCGGAGGTGCAAAAACTCCCAATCTATCTCTGAAGTACTCAAATGATTTCACAAACCAATCTAACTTCATTTGCTTCCACCTTCTCCTTCAGAAAATTTTGATAGAAATGAGCTTTGTCTTAGAATGAAATATCAAATTCTTTGATATGTCAATAGCAACAGAGTTATCACCGTGAATAACTACCGGTTTATTGCAATCTACCAGCAACTACATTTTCTTAATCCATAGAACTTGTGTACAGTTAGTAGCAGCAACAACATACTCAGCTTCAGTAGTAGATAAAGAAGTACATGATTGTTTCTTGCTGATCCATGAAACAAGTTTCTTTCCAAGAAAGAAAGCTTCACCTATCTACATCTCCAGCCCAATCCGCATCTGAACATGCTCATAGTGTAAAGTCATCATAAACCAAAAACCATACTTGAAAAATCCTTGAAAATATCTGAAAATCCTAGCTACCGGAGAATATCCATTGCAAACCAATCAAGCCTAGTTCCAATAATATCCAAGTCCACATGTTGTCTTTTTATAACTAATCCAGTTCCTCTTCCATAGCTTACATCCATCATTCATCCTTACATGCTTCATCCACTGATGCCGGTACAATTAAAGAAATTAAGCATACCTCATCAGCTGCCAACCTTCTTCTTGTCCAATTATCTGATCTTCTAAATGATTTGACCTTACATACCTAGGAGTCTTCTGACTTTTTATTTCTCAGCTCTGATCTTCAATTATTGTTGAATTTTCTGATACTACTAGAGTAATTGGTTCAACATTCTATTCCGATACAGGTGCTACTGGTTCAGTTATGATCTTTTCCACTTTTGGTTCTCTCTCATAAGTTCTTATTTGACCTATGTTCTACTCATCCACTTTGACATTTGCACTCTCCACAATTCTCTACAGTCTTTTGTTATAACATCTATATTCTTTGCTTTCATTAGAATAAGAAATATCCCTTTATCACATATAGGATCAAACTTTCCAATTTATGACCAAATCATAACTCATAAAGTGACTTACCGGTAAACCAAACCAGATCCAAGATCCAACAAATCCTCGCCAGTTAACCTTCAAATTGACTTGTCCAAAATATGAAATAGGCTTTCAAACCACTACTAGGGGCAATGCAAGATCTTTCATCAATTTGCCTCCCCCAAAACGAGTGCCTTAGATACCGAATGAGTCTCCTATCAGTGCAAGAACATTCTGCTCTGCCGGTTGAGTAACCAGGGTATATGCTTCAGCTGGATGAATATTTGGGGCATTTGATTCTGCCAGTTAATCCTCAGACTTCATAACCCACTTATTCTCATGCTCCTTTTGAATATCATCAACCTTTTTCTTTCCCTTCTCATTAGATTCATCATTTGCTGCCAGTAGGTTCTTGCTTCTGCAAAATTTAGCAATATGTTCTACTTTGTTGCATTCATAATGAGTGATATTCTTCTTCTGAATTGCCTTACTGTAACCTTGACCATTCCTTGACCTACATTGATTAGCCATATGCCCAAACTAGGGCGTGTGTGGGGATGGGCGAGGGGTTTAGGGCTCCCTCCCACCCTACTATAGCAGTCGAGTCTCATGTGTGGGGATGGGCTTATTCCCACCCACCCAGGTTGGGGGAGCCTCGGCTACTATTGTTGCAGTCAAGTCTCGCCAAGAGCCCAATGGTCGAGTGTCGTAACTACAGATAGATAGATAGAGGGGCCCACCCTGGGGAACTATCGAGCCCCACTTCTATCTCCTCCCACCCCGGGCATGTTACGTATAGAATCTAATTAGGTGTTTGGTTTGGTTCTCTCTTGCATCCCGGAAGCCCTTTCTTTGTATAGGCATAATTTCCTCCCGGGCATCCCACATGCATGACATCTCATATTAATTCTATAATATTTTGTCCTATGACCATACTTTTTACAATTTGAGCACTGACCGGAAACTGCATTATTATTTTGATTTTCTTTATTCCCGTATTGAGTTTCTCTATGATCAAACTTAGTGCAAACAAAGCATCTACCATTAAATTTATGCGCATTGGGTTGCCTTACCGGTGACCAAAAGGATTACTAGAACAAATGATAGCATCCAGATCATCAAATCCCAAACCAACTGAATGGGATACACATCAAGAACACATGAATAACTAATCCAAACCAATTCCAACAGCCGGACCAAATCAGAGACAAATCTCCAGATCAACATCAAAGACCAACCACTCTACCGGAAGCTGGTAGACAACAAAACAACTAGTGTTGACATCAATGACAAACATCAATGCAACACATAATCAATACCTCCAAATTGCCAACATAAATCACCAACTATTAGTCCATCATCATATTAGTCCTGAATATATTGTTAGTCATATAACACCATAGTGTATCATCTATCGATATGCATTGTCTAATACAAGATAAATCATCATAAGGAATAATCATGAAACATATTTCCTAAATACTGCAATAATCACGAATCTCTGCATAATCCTAACTTCAATAATCAAACTAGAGCTTTGAGTCAACATAGTAATCACAATGAATCCACTATTGTCAAGAGAATATCAATATTAAGAATGAAACATGAAGCATCTAGAACATGAATAAATCTAAAAGTATTTATCGCATCCTCTCATAAAGGATGAATCAGGGAGATGCACTATATGACATATTAGCCAAAAGATCTTGATTACAAAAAGATCCCTCATATATATAAAAAAGGAATGATGCACAAAAATAGGGAAAAGTTACAACTAATTATGACTAAGTCAAAAGTAGAAACATATTTGACTTAGGACACATGCAATCCTATATGTGTACTAGTGCATACACAGAATGGCACTTGAGGTGTCAATAGCTTATTATAAAATTACTAAGAAAGAATAAAATAATCTAAGTATCTTCATCTTCACATTGATCTCATTTTTGGAATTCTTCAAACTTCTATAGAGAAATTTTTATTTGGGCTTCATCAGGTCCTTAAGTATGACTGGTGATGATCTTGACCCGTGTAATGGAATCTCACAAAGTAATGCAAAATTTCTTATGTTTCTTTAAGAGAGAGTCCAAAAAATCTAGAATGAATTGAAGATCTACTATTTTTTCAATAGAGGACAAAGAAAAGTCCTCTTTCTCAATTTCAATGGTTAGTAACAAACTAAACTCTTTGATACTTTATTGAAACTATTTATTTCCTTTTATCTATGCACTCCTTCCGATCCTTCCTCATGTCTTTGATAAAAAGCTCCATATTGTTCATTTGATTCTCTAATTCTTCTTGCTATTCAACATACATATTTCGAGAAGGAATAACTCCATTATCAACAAGAACATGAGTGAAAATCTTCATATTTTAACCATGTATCAAAATCCTTCTCTTTTGTTTCAAACTCTTGGGAGAAGAGTTATATAGTATCATCCACCTCATTTTTCACAGATTCAAGATTTTTGACTATGGTGATAACTAAACTCATCAATCATGTTCCTTGACTTAGCATTCTATCTATCTATTCACCTACCCCTTTTCTCTGTGAAGCTGCTTGCTCAACTTTCATCATGATTTGTTCATCCAGTGATGAAGTACTAATTCAATTGCTTCTGAGGACTTAGTCACCTTGATTAGAATAGTTGTAAGTTGTTCTACCTATTCCTTAAGCTTATCTTTCTTAATTTTGTCCTCATCATATCTAAAAACAAGAGCATCTAAAGTTGTTTGAAAGTCTCCTTTGATAGAGTCATGAGTTTATTTGCCCAAATTAATTCTACTAATTGTATAATTTATGTCTTGAATTTGATCAATGTCCTTATCACCAGGAGGAGTGATGATCTCTACATATTTGTTCTTAGCCTTGTCTACCTTAATCCTTGAAAATTTCTTGGCTTTCTTGGTGGTCTTGGGCTTAGTAGAGATAAGTTGACTGAAATCAAAGTTGTTTGGAGAGATGGCTTGTTTCTTCCTCTTAGGCGCATTGGAGAACAACCATGGTGGTAGGGAAGAATCATCATCAACGCCTACAACTAAGGCTTGAGATGGATTTACTTTTTATTAAGTAGTAGTAGCCACAATAGGTGAAGTTGTAGTAACAATGACAAGAATATTCTCAAGAGATGAATCATTAGGTCTAGGACCAATTTTTGTCATGAATATGTCAAAGTCATCTAACATAGTGGATGACACTTTGGACAAATTTAGAAAGGTAGAGAAAATACTCTCTATGTTATCATGAGGGGTATCCAAAGTATACTCACTAGTACCAATATAAGAAACATGAACAAATTTATTACGAGTAATACAAGTGACAATAGATCCAAAAGGTTCTGACTCAACAGTTGAAACAGGAACATGAACCATGGTTGAAAAAGAAAGAGATACCTTTAGAAGGGACTCATGGGACTTATCTGACTGAGAAGTCTTGGAAGATTTTGGTAATCCCTCTTCATCATATTCATCAACATGTTCTTCATTATCTTCCTTGCCACCTTCAAGTTGATCTATATCAATAGGCTAGTTTAGGAGGTTCATAATCTAAATGATCACCTTGTATCTTAGATTCTTTTATCTTCTGAACATTTGAAATAGATGACTCTCGCTAGACTTTTCCTTTGTTAAACCCAATTGTAAATTTAAAGTTTGGAGCTTTTTGGGGAGTATCAAGATCTCATTTGTTCTATGTCCTAATTTCTGACATTTTACCAATAGGTCCAATAATATCATCTTTAGAACCAGTGGAGAAGGGTTTCAACTGGATTCATTTGATAGTAAGCCAAATATTAGTATTCACAAGAATACTTTGGAATCTATCCCTAATAGAGGTTGCTTCTTTTTGTGACCACTGAATAAGTGGTAAGGGTGTTCCCAAATCTTTATTTTCAACATAGATAGGATCTAAAACATTTTCATCATCTTCAAGATCATCTGGAATATCTATAAGATCAAGTTCTTGAATTTGCTTTACTGTGAGTTGACAATAATCTCGCTTCTTGACATCATGCTCTATCCTACAATCAATGCATATTTCTTCAATGTGATGCACATGGACATATGCCTTCTTTAATTTATTCCTCATTCCTCCATAATCAAAGTCTCTCCTTGACTTTGAGAATCACATAGACTTTACTCTTCTCATTTCTACTTCTTTTTCCCTTTCTTTGAAAATTGAATTGATGGAATACCTACCAATAGTTAATGAGAAATTGAAACCTACCTTATGCAAACTAGACTGTGCCTCATTCACTGCCACCATTTGACGAGACAATTCCACCAAGACAATTTTATCTAATGGATACTTTTGGAGATGAAAGGTTCACTATTGAAGCATCCCACCCTTAGGTAGGTGAAAGTAGGGAATTGGAGGAACATACATTCATATTGGTTCACTACTTCCCATGCATGACCAAACACTTTTGCTTTGTAAATATTTATTTAGCACACACATATGATAGATAAAGAATGCATTATTCACCCTTTGAAAATGATGAAAACTATTCTTCAACACAAACTAGGAATAGTATTCATACACAACAACTCACCCTCAGTCTCCTAAAGTAGACAAACTTGGAAAATGTCTTATAGAGGCCATTGCATATACCAGATAGGATGCCATATAGAATTTGAGGGTAGTTGCTACCTTAGTGAGTTTCTCACACATGGAATCTTATTTGCTTGCCCCAATATATTTTCTCGTTGTTTTTCCTAATGATATGGATGTATTGATACATCCATTCATAATAGGTATCTGAAATAGGAAGTCCCTTTACCCTACTTAGAAGAGTAACCAAGTCATTGAATTCCTCAATAAGATCACTCATGTGAAATGTTTTTGACCACCTGGCAATTGTAGGTCTTGAGGACTTCAACTGGAATTGTCATTCATATTCCTTTTGCACTTATTTGAATTCATATCATAGTAAGCTTGTGTTGATTGCATAGTGATATTAGCATACGTTTCAATATTTGGACACTTGAAGACAGTGTCGAAGAACTCCCCATCAATCTTTATAATATTTTTGCCTCTAGCATCTTTCACACTTTTGCTAACAGGATCAAAGTGATTTGCAACTGCAAGAACAAATTCAGGATCTTGAGTTGACATTGAAAATGCTGAAAGCAGATGACTATTGTTCTTTATGGTTGGTTCCATCTTATAATATGAAGGTGGTTGCTCAATCCTTTTGAGAAATTTTACCAGGTCCACATGACCTATTTTAGTATCCCTTATATTGTCAATATTTAAAGATACTAATGTAGGTGGAAATACTGAATGTGGATCTTGCTTTTTGAATTTCATGGGCTTCTTTCCTGGAGATGGTTCCATCATATGTACAAGAATGAAACTATAACATAGAGAAATCATCAATGCTTGAGAAGAACAATCATCAACCATCTTGATCATCAAAATTGAGCAAGATCATGTATGTGCTGCATTTAGTGCCATTAGGGTTTCAAAAACCCTCATTGTATCATAATAGATCAAGTGTAAATCAGTTCTACGAACCCTATTCACATGTGTGTGTGCATTTGGTGCAATTTGGGTTCATAGACCCAATTTAAACTTAAGGCTACATGTGAATCAAAGGTTTAGTTCAAGTCTATAGATCTGAACTACATATTGAAAATGAGAAAGACAAAAAATAAGTGTAGTTTGGACCTATAGACCCGATCTACACTTAGGTAAAACAAAGCAGTAATTTAGATCGGATCCATAGGTCTGATCTACACCTAAATCATTGAATATATGGGCAACTAAGAGGGGGGTGAATCAGTTGATAACTTAAACTAATCAATTTTAATCTTTTCACATCCGGACCCAAACCAATTGAATTAACTAAGATAGATATAATATGAAAAACATAAAAATACAGCAAATCACACAATGAACACCAGATATGATGTGAAAAACCTAAGAAGGGAAAAACCACGGAGAATGTTAGTTTTCAATATAAAACACCGGTTAAGGTGACACCAGTTAAGGTGATTTTAACAAAGGGTGGCTCACTTCTAGAATGCTCATTTCAAGTGGGCCCCACTACCCAAAAAAAGGCTCACTACCAAAGAAAGAAAGAAAGAAATAATCCACCACTAAAACACAATTTGCAAAACTGGACTGCTTCCGGTACCTCAACACCAAAACACTCTCACATATCACCAACTTTCAAATCTTTTCTTTTCAATCTCGCATATCTTTAAAACAATGCAACACTTTTTCTATATCTAACTCATCCAAATCATTCTCATATATATACTGTCTCCTGAAAGCATAATATTCCAAGTTGACAAAGACATAGATCTAAAATAGGTCAACACTAAACATTCCAGTGGTGGAAAGGAATGAGAAGTAGACCATACCACACATCAATGGTCAGATCAACCCATTACAAATTCCTGAGATAAATCATGACTCACGTGCTACACCCAAAGCTGCTACACATTCTTAAATTTCAATCTTAATATGGACCCAAACATCATCGCCCAAAACACCAAAAATAAGAATGGAACCAAGATACACATGAATACCATCGATCAACATCATATTCGATAACCAAAACTATTCAGATCACTAACAACACATCTGATCTACCAATACATCTTCTAGAGCACCAAATATTTTGAGAACACATATTCCAGATCACCAATACTAAGAACATCAGAGACATCAATGACAAACATTATGTTGACATCAATGACAACCACTCATAATCATCAACAAACATATTTGCATCATATACACTGCATTTAATAAAATAGGTGTAGGTCGGGTCGATAGGTTCAAATTACATCGAAAGGAAAGAACATGGTGTAGGTCAGTGCCATAGGCCCAACCAACACGAAGAAAGGAGGCACAAGGTGGTGAGGCTCGGGTTTGTAAACCTGAACAACACCATTGGTATGGTGTGGTTCAGGTTTATAAACCTGAACACCACCATACACAAACATTAGCAAGGATAAGACATGGTGCTATTCGGGTTTATTGACGCGAACCACATCACGTGAATGGTGTTGTTCGGGCTGGTAAACTAGAACACCACCCACCAGAAATGACATTGCAATGGAAAGGAACATGATGCTATTTGGGTTTATAGATCTGACCCGCACCATGTGAATGGTGTTTTTTGGGTCGGTAAACCCAAACACCACCACACAAACAAAGGGAAAAGCAATGATTAAAAAAAATGGTATTCGAATTGATGAACCCAAATACCACCATTTATTGGTGTGATTTGGGTTCATCAACCCAAATACCACCAAGGATTGTGGTAAAAAAATGAGGAATGGTGTAATTGGGATTTTCAAAGTTGAACACCACATCAAAAACAATACAAGTGGCTTGGTTTTGTAGACCTCAGCCATACCAAGCCAAAGAAATGAGACTCAAAATAAGGGAATGACATCCCACATAGAGCATGAAAGAAAAAAGATAAAACATGAAAATAACAAGTAAGGCCATGGAAAATAAACTCACCAATAAAAACTCTTAACAATTGCTACAATTTTGGAGGAGAAGAGAGCCCAATGAAATTGCCTTTAAGAAAAATAAAAAACCAATAAGAAATTATGCGAGTTTAAGATATTAAGAATCGACTAAAAGACTCCTAAATCAAATCAATAAAGGAGACATTTAATTCAACCATGAGTGTAATTTGTAGTACCCCTACTCGTTTCAACTTATTGGACTCATATTTTTTTATTGGTTGTTTTCGATGGATACATTACCATGATTTGTTATTCAAACTTATATGACATTATTTCATGCTTTATATGGATATGAGATGCATAATTTATTTGCAGTATTTCAGTACTTGTGATTTATGGCATTTTATGGATTATTGCTATGTACTGACACTTTACTTTATCTATGCAATGTGGAATTATATGTTGTGTGTTTGTGAGTGTATTGGATGCAAGGGGAAGATTTTCCTTCACTCATTTCGGTGAGATAGGGAACGTCGCTATTCTCCTTCATTGGTGTGTATGCCATGTTTTCTATATTGTATATATGCATGTGTGGTTCAGTGATGTAGGATAATTGCAGGTACAAGTACCGGGTAGGTACGGGGTATCGTCTCCACCTAGCTTCATAGGTCTGAGCGTGCCTTATATTTTTCGATGGAAGTGGAGGAGATAGTAGTTGACCCTATTTTATTCAGTTACACTCGTGTGAGTGTCGTCAGTTGGTCGTCCTGTCAGTTTGTTCAGCCTTCGTATTTTGTTGTTTGATCTTTTATGAGTATTTGCTTGAGGTTTGCTCAGTTTGTGTGTTTAGTGGTTTTAATTAATTAATTAAATTTATGAAGTTATCTCATTATTTGGTTTTCGGAATTATACTATAGTTATACATATTTTATATGTATATTCGGACTCGATCATATACATATATATACGTGTAGGTAATTATGATTCATGTCTATTTACATTGATTATTCTTAATATGATTATTTATAAGTTGAATAATTTGGATTTTACGACCTAATGTACTATATATCAAATGGTTATTGTCTTTCGTACAAAAAGAAATGCATCTTTATTAAGGATCGTTTTGTTTTTATATTGATGTAAGTTAGATATACATGGTAGTTAATAACTTTGATTGTATCAAATACACATAAATACGTATATATTTTGAGGAGAATAATTAAATTAAGTCTATGCGATCATTGTCTTATGCTACAAAGATGATTATCCATAGAATGTATTTATGAATATTCGCATTATATAAATTATGAATATTGTTTTAATAAATAAATATATATATATATATATATATATACACACACACACACTTAAATTGTTAAATAAAGATTAATGTTTAAATATATATATTAATGAAAGGGTCATTAACTATATATTAAAAATATAATAAAAATGAAAATTAAAAAAAAAACTAAAAATTTGAATTAAATAAAGTGGCGGGTGAAGTTTAAGTTTTAAGAGAATTAAATGATAAAGAGGGAGGTCAATAGAAATATCGACCACCCCCTTAATAAAAGGGAGGGGTCGGTATTACCACCGACCACCCTCCTCCCTTTTTAATATTTCATACTCCATGTTGTAGGCTGAATGTGGTGGGAGGTGAATTAAAGGTAAGTCATTTTTAGGGAAACACCATCGATTACCACCTCTCCTCCCATTTAAATAAGCTGCACCACTTTGCAATAAAAACCGATCAATTTGCAACCAATAAGATATGTAGGGGTAGGAATTAATTTAGAAAGTAACGTGGTTCACCAGCCCACGTAAACCCACAAATATCCACCGTGAACAACATGTATAAAGTTAAGTTATTTAACTTGCATGTTTTAAGAAAGCCATTTTTAGTTAAGTCGACTTAGTATTGGAGTCAAAAGCCACATGTATCATCAATAATTATGAATTTAACAACTTTAGTGGTGTGGTGTCATGAAATGGATAATGAATAACTTTACATGGTGAACACACAGGTGTTCAAATACGATTAGGACTGTTATGATGCAATTAGATCATGAGTGGTGTCATTTAAAATCAATCCACCACTAAGAGAGATAGCCCGAAAGTAGGAAAGAGGGTAGATGACAACACTATATATAGACCATTGAGTTGGAAGAGAAGGGGGAGGTGAGATGCAAAGAAGAATTAGAGAATGGAATGAAGAAGAGAAGGTAGGAAAAGATATAGAGGAAGATAGCAAATAGCAAGTTGGAGCAGAGAGAAATAAAGAAAAAGAGAGCAAGATAGAGGAGAGCAAGAACGTAGAAGAGTGAAAAGAGATTAGGGAGAATGGAATAGTGGAGATTTTGATGTGTTTACAATCAAGTTGTAAAAGATCAATGATGATCATCTCTGATTTTGTGTCGAACTTAGGGGTTACGCTCTTGAATGAGTGTTAATTACTTTATTATTATCAGAGAAATTCTGAAAATATAGAAAGGGTAAGGACTTGGAATAGAGATCTCGTGACATAGAAGAGCGCCAAGGTGGAAAGTATTGGAACTCGGACGTATTGCGGATAGTTTGAAGTTATCAAGGATCGTAATAGCCATGGATCATGTTACTTGAGGTAGGCTCAAATCTAGTATGTTTTGTTGAAAGGATTTAAGAGATTAAGAATGATCTAGA
Organism: Cryptomeria japonica; assembly: GCF_030272615.1. NCBI lineage: Eukaryota > Viridiplantae > Streptophyta > Pinopsida > Cupressales > Cupressaceae > Cryptomeria > Cryptomeria japonica. Next base: position 501,561,288 of record NC_081405.1, on the reverse strand, counting down.
TTTATATTTATGAAATAGTGAGAGTCACAATATCAATCAATTTATTACGATCATGCAAGTATAGATGCATTAATGATATATTTCATGAAAATTGGTAGATTAAACTTAGAGAAACTCTTAGAAATTGATCACCCAATCCTCTAGAAACAGAGTCAAAGGATAGAGAGAGAAACTCTGAAATTGAACTACGAAAAGATGAAACATTACGTTTATGACTTATTAAATATAGTGTATTAATATAGCTGTAATTCTTATTTTCTGGAAGTCTTAAATTGAAAGCTATTTATGCATTTTGACTGCTTTAAGGAAATATTGTTTGTATTAGGATCTTGTGTAAATGGTGTTTTCATTCAAGTTTAAGTTCCGTTGCAATTCCGGTTGAGTTGTCATTGTGTCCTATGTTATTATATTTCCTTGGTCAAGTGTTGATGTATAACCTTATTGATGTGAGCCATTGTGTGTTTTGTCCAAATGGTCAATCTTTGGTTAGTGATTGTGTATCCTTCACCTATGGTTTGTCAGGAGTAGGTATGGCTGTCTGTTTCGCCATAGAGTTCTCGTAGAGAGACCTTTCCTATAGTATCCTATGAGAGAGAGTGGCTTTCGAGTGGGGGCCGTGCCTGAAGTGGATGACAGGATAACCCGTCGAAATTTAGATAAAAAGTGATAACCTAATAATTGATTAGGGTGGTGGTTAGAATAAATATTAATTAAGATAATGTGCCTCGTGCATAGGTGTAGTGCTTTTATAGGGCTCATAATGTTACGAGAAGGCCTGGAATGGAAAACTTACCACCTTGTATTCATGAAAGGATTGGTAGGGTTTTCATGAGAGTTAGTTGAAGCTGGAAGCCGGGAGAGGTTACCAGGACATAGAGTTGAGACCTAGGAGGTTGTGCCATGGTATCCATCTTAAGCTATACGATGGCACTCTCTCCTTAGAGTCACTAGTGTTTGTGAGTTGAGTCACATGGATGTTTGCGGAGTCTTGTAGTCCTTTCGTACTTGTCTTACTTTGCTTTCTTGAGGGTTTTCTCGATGAATACTAAGAGGGGGGTGTGAATTAGTATGCCAAAAATCTTTGCACTTAAACACTTTGCAAGACTATCAGTAAACCAGTAAAATAGTTTAGCAGACAAACCAGTTAGCACACATGCAAACCAAATAGCAAATAATGCATTCACCCATAGAAGAACAAACACCATAACACAAGAGATTTTGATGTGGAAATCCAAATGGGAAAAACCACGGTGAGATGGAACTCACAAGTAACTATTTGCAGAATAGGAACCAGACCGGTTAAGGTCAGACTGGTTAAGGTCTTACAATGTTCTTTACCAGAATAGATCCTGTTAGGAATCTCAATCTCTGTTAGGAGATAAGTCCGATTAAAGACTACCTTGCTAGAGGATTTTAGATCCACAGATGTGAACCACCTTGTTAGATGATTTACAAAAGGCTTTTGGGCCTACCTGGTTAAGGGCTACAAACTTGTCGAAGATGTGAGTAATCAACAAGTGAGTGATCTAGCAAATAGCATAGATTGCTTGGTTAGATCCTTGATAGCTCGTTCCTAATGCATTCTAGCATTACTTCAATCTTCTATACATTCATACTCTCTCTGACTTCTCAACCACCTTAAACCCTAGCAACAACATCAACTGCAACGACAACCTAAAACCCTAGACATGATGTCCTTATAAAGGAATCTGATTTCATGTCGGTCCAATAGGATTACAATACAATTTCCTAGGTTCAATGCATCTAGACGTATTTGGTAACACAACACAAAAAGCACCCTTAAAGTGTCGGCACCATCAAACAATCAGTGGATGGTAACTCATCACAAAATGCCAGTTGGTAACTCATCACAGAGTATTACCGGTTCATACAAAATACTGGTTCAAGCAAAATGCCGGTTGCCGGTTTGACAAAATGAAGACTCGGAAATATGTGTTCTACCACTTTGACCCTTCGTACCGCTTGAGATCCTCGAACTGCTTCAGATCGGTAATCACTTTCTGCAAAACACCAATAGTCTAAGGACTATAATGCATCATACCGGTTGGAACAATTGTCGGTTGAGCATAACTCATACATACAAAAATGATCTCAATGCAAGTGTGTGTCCATCAATGACAATCACAACATAATCATCAAAAATGGCAACAATCTCCCCCTTTGGCATTGATGGCAACACTTAGGAAATTTTGACATCTAAGTGTTTTACAACAAAAATATGCCAGAATCAAAATTGCTCCCCCTAAGCATATACACTATCCCTTTTGCAAAAAATACAATGTATACTACTTCTTAACAGAAATAACATGAAAGTATACATCAGACCATTCAAAATTTATACTTCTCCCCCTTTGCCAACAATGACAACAAAATATTACAGATTAACACCTGTGTCATTAGGATTAAAAGAATAAGAGTTTATGACAATAAGGAATAAAACTTGTCAAAAACAGAATTGAAGTCCTACAAAAATTGTTTCATAGATAAGGACCAGGACTCAAGTAGGGAGGTTGCCACTTCTTTCTCTGTCTGCATCTGGGAGACCTGTTCTTCCATGGCATCTAGTGTGCTCATCTCCTGTGTTGCCATTAAGGCATCCAGATTAAGATAGCACTTTTGAAGTATTTGCAGATGTGGGAGTAGAACCAGTTGTAGCTCCTACAAATCTCGTGACCGGGTGCTTATTTCCAACTCTAATTTGGCAGACTGGATGTGAAACCGGTGAACGGTTTGCCCATAAGTTGTAAAAGAGTCGTATGGCAGCTTGAAGGTATTCATATATAACTGCAAATCAGATTGAAGCTTTTCCTTCTGTGCAAGCACATCATCACAGAATAGATGGGGTTGGCAAATCTTGCTGAGTAGAAGATTCCCCTCATCCAGAGCATTCCTTATATCCTTCTGTGCTTTTTACAGTTCAGACCAGAGCTCATTAAGCTTCTTCACCAGGGCAATGTTGAGAGCCTTTTGATGCTCTTTCTTGGCATTTGCCTCTGCTACCTCCTCTAAGCTCTGCACTTGATCATCTACTACTGTGCATAGGAGCTTCAGTTGTGCCAATGATGAGTCAGTATTGGGGAGGTTTGTACTGGGTAACAAACCGGTGAGAGTGTCCACCGCCGCTTGTATTACATCTTGCTCCTTCTTCTTCCTTAACACTTCAAGGCATTCTTGAGCAACCTTGATTCTCTGCAGTAGCTCTATTTCACTTGCAGATTGGAGGTTAATTGGACTCGTGAGGTCAGCCGGTTTGTCTTGACTAGTGGTTGCCTTAGGTGTCTCCATCTGCGTGCTCTTTGCCGCTTCAGCTTCCTTGTTCTCCTCTGCCTTCTTCTTCTCCGCTTCTTTTCTCTTTTCCTCTTCCTTATCCTCGTCTGCCTTCTTCTTTTCTGCTTCCTTTCGCTTCTCCTCTTTTTTTCTCTTCTTCTCATCCTCTTCCTCTTTCTTCTTCCTTGCATCTTCTTGTTTCTTTTTCTCTTCATCCTCTTCTTTTCTTTTCTTCTCTTCTTCTTTTCTCTTTTCTTCCTGTTTCTGTTTCTCCTCATCTTTTTATTTCTTCTTCTTGTCCTCTTCCTTTTTCTTCTTGTCCTCTTCATCCTTCTTCTTCTTCTCCTCTTCATCCTTCTTCTTCTTCTTCATCCTTCTTCTTCTTCTCCTCTTCATCCTTCTTCTTCTTCTTCATCCTTCTTCTTCTTCTTCATCCTTCTTCTTCTTCTCTTCATCCTTCTTCTTCTCTTCTTCTGTTTTCTTCTTCTCTTCTTCTTCTTTCTTCTTCTCTGCTTGCTTCTTTGCTTCCTCCTTTTTGTCCTTAGTTTCCTTCTACTTATTTACCTCTTCTGCCTGCTTCTCCTGTCCTATTGCTTCTGATGGTGTACCCTGAGCAACATCCTCTCCATCCAAAGCATCGACATCAATAGTGTCGATAGGTTCAACAACCGGATTTCCTTCATCATCAAACACTTCATTCGGTTCAGTTATTGCCGGTTCTTGTTCAACCTCCCTGTTGGCTTCAGCCACTCTATGCATCTTCAGAGCTTCTAGAGCAAGGGTGTGTGTATTCTTGAGCACTTCTTGACCCTTCCCTTCTAGTAACAGGAGTCTTCTTCTTCTCATGAAGAAGAGGCCTTTGTATTTATTCATTACTTCGAACAGTTTTGAATTTGATACATCAGAAAAATGTTCAGCAAAAACTTTCTCTCTCATTTCCTGTTGCTTCTCTATGGCAATGCGCCATTTATTGTCTAAGGACTTATACAAAGAATCCGGTGTCTCAGATCTAATTTCTGAAGGTGACCGATCATTAACACATAAATACTGAATAATTTCTTTTTCAGCCACTTCCTTTTCATCATCATTAAAGTCATCAAAACAATCAATCAAATCATTCAACACTTTTCTCCTAATGTTTTTGATAGTTCTTTGACAATGTGTCAAAGGTTTTTAAGAGGAGATGCCAATATTTACCGGTGCTGATGATGCCGGTTCATTCTTTGTCTTTTTCTTTGCTTGTCGTGTCTTCTTAGGTTTTTCCTTAGACATAGTTTCTTCTGAGTCTAGTGAGGCATTCCTTGTCTTCCTCTTTCTCTTGAACACTTTAGCAGGTGCCGCTTCTAGTTTCTTTTTACCCGGTGACCGCTTGGTCACTTTAGGACTGGCTATAGTAGCTGGTGTTGATGCTGAAGGCACTGCTTTTGCCTTCTTCACTGAAGGTTCTTTTCCTTTCTTTGTTGAGGGTTCCTCAACCGATGTTATCCTTTCTAGGTAGGTGCTGGTTCTCCTTACCTTTGGATCAAGTGGTGAGGCAATAAGGGTAGAGGCATATCCTTCCAACATAGCATTCACTACCTCATAGCCCATAGGCTCCACTTCCTCCTATCTGGCCTTAACATCCTCCATTATGCATTGATCCACTTTAATGGTGAAACAAATATCATCTTCATATTTCTTGATAATATCACTTAATATTCTCATCCTCTGACTCATTTTGCGTCTAAACTCATCAAAGTACTTGTTCAGAGCTTTAGGGTAACCGGTTCCAACTGCTTGAAGGCTTTCCTTGATTTGCTTGGTTACTGGTTGGTCAGTAGCCCACTAGACATCACCTACTCCAGGAAAGTAGCCCTGGAAGTAAAAGAACAACCCAACCAGTAGTTGTCCAAACTTGAACCTCAATGCATTATCATGTTTGATCGATTTAAGATTCAATAGAAGTTGCCTTTGCATGTCGGTGCACAGGTCGAAAGATGCATCCTCCTTGATCATCCGGTAAGCGACATTTACTGCTACAGCAGATATAGAGTTAAGTTTGCTAGCAGAGAATGTTCAATAGCCTATCACCATGTAGGCATACTTGACCAGATCATCCTTGATTGAATTGATGGTCATACCTCGTGAATCGCTCATTGAACCAGTGAGTTTGGACATTTTAGTCTTGCTTACCATCCTTAGGGCTGGCACTTCCCCTGTATTGTAGAAACTGATGATGACATGAATTGCTTGTGGTGTAATATCATGTGTTCTTTCCAAGTACATCTTGTCACCATGAAATCTACTCAGAATGATCCTAATGTGATCATCTATGAAATATTCCAGGAAATAAACAACATTATGGAGCTTCTTCTTCTCCAAAATACTATACTCCAGTTGATCTTTTTTTTTTTTCCACAAAATAAACCTAGCTGCGAGTGAATTGCTAGAGACCCTAGGTCTTTGATTTTACAATCTATGTAATCTAAGATTCCCTCTTCTACTATCACACCAGCTGGAACTTGTGATAGGGCATTATATCTAGACTTGCGTTGAATAAAGCTTGCTGAATCGACAGATGCACTAGAGCTAGTATGGGATGCAGAAGCCATGATAGAAATTGAAAACTCAAAAACTACCTTTCAAAAATCATGAATTTAGGGCTTTCAGATTCTTCTCCACCTCACACTCCATCGGTTACAGAATCACTGCTTTGTGTTCTTCACTTGACCGTTTGCAATTTGAATTTGAATCTCCTTCAAGGTTTCTAAAATTTCTTTGAATCGCAGCACAAATCACTTTTCTTCGCTCTGCACTTGAAAAATTTCTTTTCTTGAAAACTGATAGTGAGAAATGATTTGGAAAATCCTTTTAAACATATTGCTCACCTACCGTAATAAATGCTCCACTATTAGGGCTTAAACCCTAATTTGCCTTTTTACTGTTTCCGGTCTTCTGCCAAATGACAGGTATTGCATATTGGTTAAGGTCTTTTACTGGTGTAAACTGGGGGTTTGAAATATTTCGCCGTTTTCTCCCCCTAAGCTTTTCTAAAGCTTAGTTTGCCAGTTCTGTGATTTCCACACTAGGTGCAAAAATCGGTTCCTCTTGCAACATTGCTGGTTTCTTCTTTCAGGTCTTGTTCATATCCGCTTTAATAGTTTCAACATCAATGTTTCCTTTCGGAGTGACCAGTATGTCATCCGATATGTTCTTTCTTGATCTACAGAATCTGGCAATGTGACCCAATTTGTTGCAGTGATAGTAGACCAATCCAGGTGCTCTCCAAGGTCCATTATTCATGTTGTCGTTCTTCCTTCTGCATGTTGCACCAGTGTGACCATGACCATGACAGACCATACAGTTTTCTCTCCATCTGGTTGTCGCTTGATAGCCACTGCTTCTTGGCTGATGATTGAAGGTATTAAACTGGTTGTGATTCTGGTTCACAAAATGTTCAGGACCAACTCCTTGGGTCCTTTGAGGATATCTTCCAGTGTTATTCATAATAGACCTGCATTCAGATGCTCTATGCCCAAACTTGTTGCATGCATAACAGTTACCATTGAATTTATAGGATCTAGGCTTATCATTTAGAAAATAAGGAAAATTATTGTAAGCCTTACTCCTACACACATTGGCAGTATGCCCTTCTTTGAGACAGTTAAAGCAAATAGGTTTAAACTTTTGCTTACCTTTATCCTTTGATGCCGGTTGATTCTTTGATGTTCCAACATTTGTACCATAGGTCTCACCTTCCTCATGACCAGAATAACCAAGTCCATCAGTATTCTTTACAGGTTTGACAGATTCAAGCTTTTGCTCAGCTTGACAGTATTCTTGTTGAACTTAGCAAGTATTTCCTTTGACTTAGAGAGTTCTTTGGAAATAGCAGCATTTGTTTCCATCAAGTTTTCATTCTCAGAGATGGCAATGTTCAGTTCTCCTTGCATGTCTTCCTTTTCCACTTTGCTCGCATGGAGTTGAGTAGTTAGGGCACTGATCTCTTGCTTCAGCTTGGAGTTTTCATGATCTTTGTCTTTGACTAGATCTTCAGCTTTCCTCTGGTTCTCAAGCTCTTGGCACATTCGGATAGTCAGTCCTTCCAATTCTTTTTTTAGATTGGAATTGGATTCATTCAGCTTTTCTACTTATTGAATCAGGGCTTCCATGTTCGCTTCATCAGAGGAACTATTTTCAGATAGCTCCATTAACTTTTCTGCATGTTCTCTCCTTTTTGCTTGAGATGCCTTGTATTTGACCATAAGATCATCATAGGCTTACTCAGACTGAGTGAGCCAATGAGTAAGTTCCCTCAATGTGTATTCCCCCACATCTCTTTCCAAGTGGTTAAACTTATAGAAAGGTAGGCTTTGATACCAATTGGTGAATACTAAGAGGGGGGGGAGGTGAATTAGTATGCCAAAAATCTTTGCACTTAAACACTTTGCAAGACTAACTGTAAACCAGTAAAATAGTTTAGCAGACAAACCGGTTAGCACACATGCAAACTAAATAGAAAATAATGCATTCACCCACAGAAGCACAAACACCATAACACAAGAGATTTTGATGTGGAAACCCAAATGGGAAAAACCATGGTGAGATGGAACTCACAAGTAACTATCTGCAGAATAGGAACCAGACCAGTTAAGGTCAGATCGGTTAAGGTCTTACAATGTTCTTTACCAGAACAGATCCTGTTAGGAATCTCAATCTCTGTTAGGAGATAAGTCCGATTAAAGACTACCTTGCTAGAGGATTTTAGATCCACAAATGTGAACCACCTTGTTAGAGGATTTACAAAAGGCTTTTGGGCCTACTCGGTTAAGGGCTACAGACTTGTCGAAGATGTGAGTAATCAACAAGTGAGTGATCTAGCAAATAGCATAGATTGCTTGGTTAGATCCTTGATAGCTCATTCCTAATGCATTCCAGCATTAATTCAGTCTTCTATACATTCATACTCTCTCTGACTCCTCAACCACCTTAAACCCTAGCAACAACATCAACCGCAACAACAACCTAATACCCTAGACATGATGTCCTTATAAAGGAATCTGATTTCATGTCGGTCCAATAGGATTACAATACAATTTCCTAGGTTCAATGCATCTAGATGTATCTGGTAACATGACACAAAAAGCACCATTAAAGTGTCGACACCATCAAACAATCGGTGGATGGTAACTCATCACAAAATGCCGGTTGGTAACTCATCACAGAGTATTACCGGTTCATACAAAAAACCGGTTCAAGCAAAATGTCAGTTGTCGGTTTGACAAAATGAAGACTAGGAAATATGTGTTCTGCCGCTTTGATCCTTCATGCCACTTGAGATCCTCGAACTGCTTGGGGTTAACATACCGCTTCAGATCGGTAATCACTTTCTGCAAAATACCAACAGTCTAAAGACTATAATGCATTATACCGGTTGGAACAATTGTCGGTTGAGCATAACTCATACATACAAAAATGATCTCAATGCAAGTGTGTGTCCATCAATGACAATCACAACATAATCATAAAAAATGCCAACATTTCTACTCTCTCCTAGCATGGTGGGGTGGTTCCATTTCGGGATCACATGGGCGGGTGGTAGTGCCACTTCCCATCGGATGTTCTGGAATGCATCTTCAAGCGAGGAAGGGCTTCGCTGGTGTTTCTGGGTTTGTGGTTTATGTACCAGCTCATGTTCGTGATCATTATTCAGTTGAGACCTTGTGGTCATTGTATCAACTTTTATGTAACCTTGATATTGTAACTTTGCAATCCATGGTATTTGTGGTAACCATGTATTTATGGATATTGTAAAAGGGAATCATTGAAATGTTTGTTATTTCAGTTGCCTTAATCTTTTGTATATATGATCTATGAGAAATGAATGCATTGGAGTACTTTGATTCTTTCATTATGGAATATCCATGATGTATGTGTAGTTTTTGTCTTAAGCATTTGATTTTCCTATTTAGATGAACAATTGGATTAACCGTGGTGTTAACATAATTTGCGAATTAATCTTCTTTGGTAACCCTTAGGAAATCATGTGTTAGTCTTCCGCTGTGTTATTAGACATGCAATGGTTATGATTATGCACATAATCTTTAGAAAAAAATTATTACACCCTTTTAGTTGCTTAGTTGTATTGTTTTCCTTTAGGGTTTCTAGCGGGGCATTACACAATTAATAGGTACAAATTAGGTTTATGAACTTGATTTGCACTTGAAGCTAGCTCAAAGTGCATTTCAAGTTCATGAACCCGATTTGCACCTAAGTGCAAAGGGAAGAGCAAAGGAAAAGGTGTAAATTGGACCTACGAACCCGATTTGCACCTAAAGGCCAAAATGGTGTAAATTGGGTTTATAAGCCCGATCGACATCTAAAACTAAAAGAGAAGGAAACACTAAGAATTCCAAAACAACGATCATGTGAGAGGTGACAAAATCATCTCAAAAAGCATGCATAGAGAATTTTAAATACAAATGGGCCAAAAATTTGAAGGGTTACCCCATTTTTTCACAAGTCCAAATTGGGCATAGCAAGTTAAAAATATCAAATTAATAAAGAAGAATAGTAAAATTAGTGTTTGTAAGTGTGAGACAATTTTAGGTATCTATAGCAAATGATTGTGGTAAGTTGTAGAAGTTTGTGGTGAGATTTAAAATATCATAATTTAGCATGGAGGCTTATCTTAGTTCAATGTTGGTATGTTCCCAACTACAAGTCATTTGGAGGAGATATCATAACCATATAATTATAGGTATGTCATAGACAATATGTATGATAGTGTACACGCATTGATAATGTTGTTGGAGTATATGTGGTTATACTTACTTGCATGGATTAGTCCTAGGGGAGTGTAGAGGTACCATAAGTAGCTAGTATCAATAAAATATGTATTATCTAAATCAAACTATAGCTAGTGTTTCCTTGTAGTGTAAAAAATATATGTAGTTTGAGAGATACAAATTCGATATTTTTTAACTAGTGGTAAGCAACACTAGTTCATTATGTCTATTGGCCATTCATTTCGAGAGGTCATCAAAGATATAATATATGATAGGTAGATGTCATGCTATGAGCATATGATGATTGTGTGGTTTTTGGTATTCTATGTAGTAGTTAGTTAGATGGTTGGTATTTTATGGTGACAACTATATTTATTTGCACATATGGATGTGCCAATGTTAGAAAATATAAAATTGGTTAAGATATAAAGTCTCAAGGATGGAGGTTGGTCTATTATTTTTCTATACACTGTAGTTGTCGAAAGAGATATGTTGTAATGGATATGTCTTTCTTCACCAATACAATTATTAATGCCTTTTTTCTAATGGGATTTTTTCATAAGGGCTTCCCTGTCATGCCCAAAATTTATTGAGGCAAAATCCAACCTAGCAAAAAACTCAACTAATTTTTTTTTTGATTCACGACACTAGGCTAGTTACTAAATAAAAGGTGCAATGTTATTAGTACAGAAATGCTATAGCTATTATTAATTATATATATTTATTTGTTAACATTGTTGTATATATAAATAAATATATTATTATAATTATAACTATTCTTAATATTATTTGTTTATTATTATTATTATTTACAACTCCTTGCCCTATCATTACTATTTACATAACTACCTCTGTCATGGATTTAAAAATATAGGTTAGATTAAGTTCTATAGCCACATGGTGACTAGATTCTTGTCTAATTATTCTTGGATAAGCCGTTACTAATACAATCATATTAAAAACATGAACTATTATTATCTAACCTAACCATAAATTAATCATAATGATTGTATTTGGTGGCACTATGCAATAATATCGTCATTTAGCTGATCACCATAGTGGTAATGGTATTTATAATGTTATATATCGATAACAATACGTTTGAACCTTTTTTATTTTTTTTGAAACAATGCTTTTTAGGATTTGAACTTAAGACCTCCCATGTAGAAAGGTTGCAACTAACCGCTGCAATGTGGGGTCATCCCCTAGATTTGAACCTTTATCGTAGTTAAATCTTAAAATAAAATCTTTTTTCTACCAACCCAATGACATGAGTGACTTGTTTCTACATGTCAATCCACAGCTAGCAAAGGGGAAATGGGTGATCCTTAAATGAAGCTACAAGTCTCATCTACATCATTTGCTTCAGTTGGGAGATCAACGACAATAAAGTAGCATTCAGCTTCGAACATTAAAAATGAGGTATGATACAATGTGTAAATCTGAGCCGACCATTTAGAATAAAATCGACGACAATGTAATGGAGGGAAAATCTGAACCCTATCTCTCTTCTCTTACTTTTTCTAAACCACGGTTTCAAGGAATAGAGGAAGGTTTTCGGCGGGGTGTAGGAAAACGGTTTTTGTAGCCGCGACTGAGAAGGAAATGTCTTTGAGAGGTCAACCTGGTAAAATCTCCTAGAATATAGATATCCTTAGAAATCAGTCTTTCCATAAACTGTATCAAATAATGACCATGCAAATGCTACTTTCTCTTTAGTCATTTACATTTTATACAACCTCAATCATCTAATTACACGAGTAGCAAAATGCATATCGAAGTGCATTCAAGCTTCCAAAAACGCCTTCCCTAACTTCCTCCTACGTAGTAAACTATGATAGGTTGTGGCTAGGTTTGGATATTCCTATGCTACCCAATGTTGGCCTATGGTTGTTCTAAGTGCATCTAACTATTTGCAGAGAATATGCAGGGAGGCTGAGGATATCATGTTTGGATCTAGAATGAATGGTAAGCCGTGACAGAGAAACTACATCACCCTTGTGACCAAATCAAGTTTCCGAGCATAAAGTTTGACGTCTACAGTAGAATCAATATTTCCAACCACAACATCTACTATCATACTAAAATCTCTATTTTAAAAGAGCACCTAGTAAGAGACGTGTTAAGGGGCAAAATCTTATTTTATTTTTTTAATTTTTTACACACACATTGGGGAAGAGCACCAGTAGTTGAGCATGTACCAATTGTTGTGAGGGTTGTTGATACCTTTTGTTCCAAAAATTGAACAAATAAAACCTATTGTTTGAAACATAAAATATCCATTTTTGTTAGGAAATGTACTAATATTGTAAAAAGTAACCAATCAGGGGATGCCATATCAACTATTGGGGCCTCTTTTGCATGCCTATTGGTCTCACTTTTTTTTTGGGCTGTTTTGGACACCTTGGCAAAAAGCATGCTGATGTGGGACCATACTTGATGATGTGGTGCTGAAAGAGCAGAGGACTTGCCAAGTAAGCTACTGTAAAAAAATGGGAGTGATTTGAAATTTCCACGTAAGATTTTGAGAAGCATGAAGTTAGGGTGCTCAACTACTGGTACTCTTCCCCTATTTCATTTACCAAATTTTTTTTACCAGACAAGTGTTACTATTAAGGAGCTTATTTCTCTTCCTAATATTTACCTTCCCCTTATAAATCACTAAGCCTAAGGGTTTGCATGTCAAGGCTTGCATTCTTTTACAATATCTAACTCTAAGTTACACAGTCTTATTATTTTCCCCATTCTCTCTCACACAATTTGGTGCCAATGTAATGGTGTAATGTATTCACATTCACATATGTATTCTACAAAAATCTTAGAAGAATTTACTTTTATGTGTACTGTTCTATTTGCTTTCTATAAATAGTACGTTTGTACACTAAAGTTCAATTATTCACTTAGATCTCCTAAGTTTCGTATACATTTCAAAACAACGCAATAAGGTAGTTCATTGTTTTCTTGGACATTGACATATTAACAAATCACCTGATATAAGTGAAACTATACAAGTAATTAAATCTTTCTCTATCAGATATAAGATCGCTCTTTTTTTTATTGTCCAAGCTTTAATGCATTTATAGATAGGTGTTCTCTTATTCATTTATTACTCAAAATAAAGGGTTTTGAACATTACAGATACGAAGCTATATATCCCCAATGGGAACATTGTGTCAGAATGGTACCCTCACAACAACATATTTTAGAAAATTACACATTTACTACTGAACTAGTAACAATAGTGAACAAATAAGGATAGAGATTTATTCACAAAAATACTCATGTAATATCTAAGGATAATCTTTTTCTTTTATAGATCATATTTTTTTTTATGTAGGGCCATAGGCTTAGAAGAGCTTTTCTCACAGATCATTATATAAGTACACAAATTTGACAACTTGCAATATTCTTCTAGGATTTACTGTACACAGATATATATTTTTCTTTTCATATAAATACTTCACTTTCTTTGGAACATGATGCTCACATTTTCTACACTGTTGAACATATATAGATATCCTCTTTCTTTATGTTTGACAACAATGCATACATTACACAATAATGAGTGTCCTTTCGCTTTTAATTTTCAGATTTAATGAAAGATAGATGGGTGACCTACAAGATGTCAGCCTTAGTCTTCTGCCAACCTACATACAAACAATGATCTATAGAGGGCCATGTGAGCTCACCTCCCAATTGTAGGCCTATGAATAGGCCACCCCTGAGCTAGGAGACTAACAAAGAACCAATAAACACTCAAAAACACATACATATCATGATACAAAAGCAAGGAACAATATGCAAACACCATCCCAAGGTTGAAACACTATGGGTTGCACATGGAACCCTTCATTGGGGGTGAGAAATGGACACTCTTGAGGAGAGACTAGTGCAGTTAAGCAAAACAACTCCCATATAACAAACCACCTTCTTCTTATAATCATGGGTACTCATATACCTTCCATCTTACTCCATAATGCCAACACACATATACCCCAGCTTGTTTCTTCTTTGATGAAACAAGGGCACTGATACCCTGAAATTTTCATTCTCAGTCCTCCAAAATATGCACTTAAGGTACTCATACCCTTTTATATGTCTTCCTCTCCATGAGATCCATGAGAGGAGTTCTCAAATAGCTACATGGGTCACTCCTCTCCCACCCTCAAGGCTGTTTTTCCCTCCCAAGGGTGAGCTTGGCCTTCACAGTCAAGACAAACACAACAACAACATTCACAATACATTACACAAAACACATTAACATAACTGCTCACTAACATTTCTACTTTCACCAAACATGAGAAAACACAAGGACACATATGCATGTATACTTACTATACATTTACACATGTCATTACACATCTACAACATTAAATTAACAAGGAGTAAGGTTACCTACCTCCCCTTTGAGTAGTAATTGTAGTAAGAAGATCCTCTAATTTCTTGCAAGCTCCTCCTTCCCAACACCACCCAATCTAGTGTAGTTTTCAGACTTAGCAAACAAATGGATAGTGTGAAATACTCCTCTCCTCTCCCAAGCTCTCCTTTTCAATTATACCTTAGGAATAGGTGGCACATATCACTTCCTCCTCCATTCTACTTTTCTCTATCCAAGGGCTACCACTTTCCTAAATTAGGGTTTTTTTGGAAGAAATAAGGTTGTACTCAAGAAGTGACTTATGCAAGTGTAAGAAGAGATTTGGTTGGTCACTTTACTCCACAACTTCCGATAATATATTTGACACTCCGATACCAAGTTATGGATTTTCACCACTACACAAAAAGCCAGTTTTGAAATAACCAAACTTATCTGTAAAGGTAAATTTTGGCCTTGGTTAGGCCCCCAACCCATAGGTACACTACTAAGGTACTTAAAAATAGGAAAAATCACATCCCTAGGTTCGTTTGACCCCTCAAAAGTCTCCCTAAACATCACCTACGAGTTCACTTGATTGGGACATGGCCTTAAACTCCTTTATCCAAGGCAACCTTGAATTGTTGAGGTGACATTACATAATGTACTCTATGGAAAAAGAAATAATACAACCATTTACACACTTGACTCTCACATTTATTACATGTTATGACATATGGCACATGGTGACACATACACATACACTTGGCACTTAAGGAGACAACTCACAATATTAGAAGACATAACACACTCAATCACCACATTTGTTCTTACAAAAGAATGGAACATCATGAACACATTTTTACAACATGGGCAAGGTACTGCTCCTCCAAATGAACAACACCTTTGTTATGCGGTGATCACATTGGGTTCTTGGATAATCCCTGAGTTCCATGGCCCATGGAAAGTGTACCTACACACTTGCACACATTGTCATTGTGTCCAATACAATAACATATAATCAAAGCATAATTCATACACTTAATATCATGTAATTTATGTTTCTGGCATACACCTTCATACATCTACTCCTAACTAAAATAATCAATCACACACATACACATGTGACCATTGCACAATTCTTTCCTCAACTAAATTATTTATACATCCAAAACCACAGTGAAAATAAATGACCATGCACAAGATAATTGTATACAATTTTACAAAGTAATCAATCAATACTTGATAATTTCATTGTATTAGTACATGCACAGAATCACATTAGTACAATTTCATGAAGCAAGCATGACAATTTAATAATCCTCATAGCATTGGAAACATGTATATAATTATGACAATCTAATTTCATGAATAATCATAATTATCCTAATGATTCACACTACAGTATAAACTTGAACCTACTCTTTAAGGATAATTGGGGTTTATAAGATCTATAAGTCATTAGCATATAATCACTCTAAATACAATCATCATCATTTGAATCGCCTAACTCGTTTCTTGAAATGTTCAAGGCTCAACAACTAAATTGTCACCTAGATAGTTAAACCTCCCTAGTCATATCATCTTCATATCAATCACCGATCAAGGTATAGTGACTTCATAACATAATAATATATCTAATAATGAATTGTAGCAAAGCTCATTTAACTATGCAGATTTTACCAAAGTTCATTTCAAGCACATATGATCATGTGATTTAATGATCTTGTCAAATACTTATAATTAGAATTCAAATATAATGAGATTCCAATGCTTAGGTACCATAGTAAAATACAATATCCAAGTGTCTCCTTAATGCAGGCAAATGTGAAGTGTCTAAGGAAATTTGATGACAGGCCTCACATCCCCCCCCTAGGAATGCACTTCCTCCTAGAATTCATCATGGTAGGGGATGCAACGTCTTGAGCATGAGGTGATCTTTGAGTAGCTATAATCTCAACTTACCCTAGCCACCCTATTTGGGTCTTATTCAATCGTTGAAATGGTTGTATATTTTAATCCTATATAAGGATCTTTATCCTAATCGGTTGTTTAATGACTTACTTGGCTTAATTGAAAACCCTCACTATATATATATATATATATATCTGTGTGTGTGTGTGTGTGTGTGTGTGTGTGTGTGTGTGTGTCCATACTAGACAAGAATTTCATCTATCCAATTTGAGATAGGCATCTACCCAAGTGGGGTAGGCATCTAATCATAAGAATAGGGATTTGTTTTGGCTAGAGACTTAGACTCATCGAGAGCATCTGGGTTTTGAGTCACTCTCTAAAGACTACACTTCTCTACTAGGAGTGCACCAAGGTTGTCATCCTTAGGAGTATATGAAATAATTAAATAAATAAGCTTGAGTTATGCCTCAAAATTTGGCCTAAATCCTTGGGAAGTCAAGCGAATCCATACGAGATTCCTTCCGAGTATGCATTGAATTTATTTTAATCTTTCAATTATTATTATCTAGACCCTTTGATTTAAGGACTAAGGAGATTCGAAAAACTAACAACTCATCCTTAACCAAATCCTAATCCCCATCCTCGAATGCCTAGGTACTAGGGACAACTTCGTCCCTAGACTGCCTACATACTTGTTTCGACATGGGATCAAGGTGTAGAATATGTAGTTTTGGTTTCTATCTATGTTTATTGTAAATTATTTGGTGGGTACACAACCCTTTCTAGGGTCAATGTCCCAGACAGTTTCTCTGCGGTTGCCACCCATGATGGTAGCTCTATAGCACAAAGGCCCAAGGTGGTGTTCTATCTATGACCTAAAACAACCAAGTGTTATTTCCTATGATTTACATCACCCTTGAATCGTTATCATCCACTAAATTTTCATCAAGCTAAATAAATTTCAGAATCATCACACAGAACCAAACCCTAATGGGGTTTTGTAAATTATAATTGAACGGATATTAGTTCATTTAAAATTTATCTTTTTTAGGTTATCGATCCAAGAGGGGATTACTCGCCCCTTGGGATTTTAACTTCCAAATGACCGTTATTTTTTCTTCGGCAATTTATAGGGATGATGCCACAAATGTCATTTTTGTAACTTTATTAGGCGTTAAGTGCAGTGGTTCAACATGATGGCTTTACTCGTAAACGTGACCCAGAGGCACCATAGATACTAAACACTACTAAGTTTCTAGTTTCATCTTGTCTTGTTTAGTTGTCTAACTAAGAATTCAACTATAAATTCATGAAAGCTTAAGAAAAGCATTACTAAAACAACTATGAAACGAAAACTATCACATGCAAGGAATTATTGCTTGAAATTTAAAACTAAGATATTAAATTTACATAATTGAAAGGAACATTTGTTTGAAAATGAAAATAAACAAATCAACTACTTGGAAAGTAGTATTTTCTTGAAAGAAAATTTATGATAATAATTAAAATCTAAAACTTGAAGTAAATACATGAAAGTACTAATTGCTTAGAAACTATGATACTTGTAAGAGAGAGCCTATGAAAATTGTAGACACTTAAATTAATTATTATAATTAATTTAACCCTCCTACATAATTAATTAATTTAATTGTGTTAGCTTTTATTCTTCTCAATATTAATTGAATTTAATCTAATTAATATTGTCACTATAGTCCATATAATTGATTTATTTAATAAATCTATTTTCGCTTCTTCCTCTAAAGTACTCAAAAATTAACTCTTCTTTATCCCCCTTTAATTAATTAATTAATCCAGGCGATTCCTACAAATCACCTTGTCCTAATCCATCACTAGTCTAATTAATTCTTCTAGAAACTCTTTTAATCATACTTAACATTATTATCCAATTTTTAATTACTCCCACTCATTCTCTCTCCTAGTCAAATCCTCATACAAATCCCACTTGCTCCTAATCCTTGCCTAATTCTTCTAAATAGTCCCCCTAACCCCTCGTTAGTGCCTAATCTCCATGATTAGACACAAAATTCAACCATAGCCATTTATGGCTAAATCTTCTTGTCCCCCTCCTCACCTTCCACCTTAAATGCTCCCTTTTTGGGTGAATGTGAGATTTTCAAACTCTCACATTCTCCCATGCTTCTCACCTTCCCAAGTAATTTTAAAATTCCTTTTCCATTTTCCAATCCCCATGCACACAATATCTTAGGATTTTTTTATTCCATGTGCATCCCCCAAGGAATTTTTAATTCCTTTTATCCTTCCTAGGTGCATTGGGAACTCTTCCCCATGTACCTTGAGGAGGGTGGAGACAAGAAATTCCTTTATGGCAAATCTCTTGGTCTCCACCCCCCCCTTGTCATGTCAATGTCCCTTGATCCATGTGATCTCTTCCTCTCAATCCTATCCCTCCATTGCTTTTCAATCTTAACCGTCCATTTTCCTCCATCCCCTCATTCGACATCTTCAATTTAAGTAAGTTTATGCTGCCACTTTTGAATTCAAGAACCCATCCAAGAGCCTACACTATAGTCAAATCCCTCATATATCCATACTTAGCCATTTGCATCCCACTTGAGAATCCATCATCCATTCAATCCCTTAATCCATTTGTTGTGCATATTGGAGAGCCCCCCACATCAACTCATTGAGCTAATCAAATTAGGTTGGAGAAGGGGTGCTACTTCAACCTCATCAAAAGCTCAATCCGAGGAACAAGTGAAGATTGTAAAGGTATAATGGTATTTGATCTTGTTTTTGATATGTTTGCATGTTTTATGGATTGAATTAACCATTGTATCTCTTATCACATCAGTTTTCCCTTGGTTCATTTTGGCATGCCTGGTGGGACCCATGTCTCGAAAATCTAACCTTTTTTGCAAGTTTTTCGTGATTTCTAGCTGCAGGTTCTGGATCAGTGTAGGTGTCTACACTGTAGTGCATGTGTCACGGTTTTAGTGCATGCACGTGCGCTTTAGTGCGATCGTTTCAAATTTAAATTTTACTAACATGCCATTTTCGCAAGTCTGCCGATTAGGGCGAGCGTCACGACTTCAACGCGTCCGCTGTTCATAATTTGCCTAATTAGATGTTTTAGATTTGTTTTTTGTTCCTAATTAGTTAAAATCAAAAAAAAAAAAATCAATTAAAAAAAAAAATTAGCTTGTAATTCTGTTTAGTTTGAAATTTTGATTTTTTGGGTTAATTGCGCATCAGCATGTGTGCAAGTAGATCGACACCTGCGCCCTGGTTCCAGTGTGATTGTTGAACCCTATTAACCTGTTCATTTGAAATTTGAAATTTTGTTTTTCCTGCTAACTATTTTTATAGTTTATTATTTTTAACGCATACACACGCGCATCAACGTGTAAGCTTCTGCATCAGGGCATCCAATCAGGTATAATGCTAGTTCAAATTTTTGAATTTAAATTTGGACTTTTTCCTACTATCTGATTTTTGGTAGGCAATGGACTTACTTCTGCACGTGTGCATGTGGATCAATGCCTGCGCAAGCATCCTAGCACATCCACCTATGGAACAAAACTTGCGCTATATCCCTTAGGGATTTGGTTTACTGATCAATTTCTGAGTTCTGCAGGTTTGCACCGTCTGCCAAAGATCAGAAACTGAGACTACTAACTCATTTTTATGCAACACGTTTGACGAAGACATTTTTTTTTCTCCACTAGTTTAGATGTTTTTCATGCATTTAGAGATTAGAAAACACTTACTTTTTGGCTTAAAATCTTACAAGTGTTTGTCTCTTTTAAAATAGTTGCACATTTTGATTTTCTAAAGATTAAAGAACATCATGTCTTCCATGTCTTATTTTATTTCGATTGCATGCTTTTACCTTTAGAGGGCCTCCCTTACCAATTTTTCTGGCACCTCACAGAGGCATTGGTGAGAGGGGAATGACCCAAGTGGTAACGGGCTAAAGCTAAGCTCTTCCGAACCACTATAAATATATATGTTTGTGACGAAAGTTGCAAACAACATGTGCTGATTAGTTCATATCGACACTATCTCTCCCCATAAACCCTATAGAGCGTAACCTCTATAGGTTGGGAGCCTTCTATAACTACAGAGCGTAAAGTGTCACATATATGGCCACATGAATAGATGCCCTAACTAAGAACTCTTATGTTTAGAAGCCAAAAACCTTCTAGTCATTGGTGCAGGAGGTCGAACCTCTGAAGGTGCTCACATTTTTACGGCTCTTAGTAGAGATGCAAAGTTTGCCATGGGGATTTTTCATGGGAATTGATGCTTGGCTGCCCCAGAGAAGTGAGTGCCAAGGGTGGAGCTAGCGGGGTCAAGCATCTAAGTATCCGCTCTAAGTAAGCATAGTTGGGAAACCAAGTGAGATCCATGACTATTGTCCTTGCCAACCTTAGGAAATGTTGTAAAGGTGAATGATTGTCTTTGAGTCACAGTTGGCCAATGTTTTTTCTATGCTTGATATTTTCTTGCCAAGAGTAGCATGACAAACAACCTCCCCACTTTCCACATTTGAAAAACATTCTAAAATCCAAATTTTCACACCTTGCATAATCAAAGTCCAAATCTAGTCCGACACATTTTCACCTCATGTTCCACAAGCCTAAATTGTACAAGCGTCCCAAGAAGTCAATCCATCGTCCAAACAAGAAGAAAAAGATTACCCAAGACCAACTCATTAGACGTCGAAAGTTTTGGTATACCAACCGCAAACTCTTGCTCAAAAATAGGACCTTTTTGCACCAATATCACGATTATATTCATGGTCATAGAAATGAGTTTGATGCTAGTGAAGAAATAAGAGTCTGTTTCCTACACCAAGGATCAAGCTTGTCTTTCAATACCAACTATCGTCAAAATTAGGGTGGTTGCATCCCTTCATAAAATTTACTATCCGAACCTATCACTTATTGATTCATTCCCATCCTAAGGATAATCTAAGTCATCACTATCATCCTTCTTTGATCTTTCATCATCAAAATTTTCCAAGGGCTTAGCACATTAATCAACCACATAATCAAACCTTAATAAAATCAATCCTCAATCAATCAAATCAATCCTTAATCAATCATCCTTCAATCAAATCAACCTCACTCTAAGGTTTTATACCTTGTGAAGTTTTATTTAGATCTCATCTTAAATCAATTAATCACTTGGCTTTTGTGCTTGGGAAAGAATCTCCCCCAAGTACCTTTACCTCATATTTTGGGTCGATCAAGACCCCAATCCTATGTCTTTATTTTTCTTGGGATCATTAGTCAATCCCTAGTAGAAAGAGACTTTGATCATTATCCTAAGGTATAAATTTTACCCAACTTGGTTGTCACCTTGTTTGTGGTTTTCATCAACATCCCCCACCCAAAATCCTCATCCAAGGACTAAGGTGCAATCTTAATCAAACTTTTATCCTAATCTAAGGACCCATTCAACCATTCTATCCAAATTCATCAAATCCAAATCAAATCAAAATCCAAAATCCTATCTAAGTCGTTTCATCAAGTTTTTCTTCCAACAAATCTTCTCTAAGATTATTCTTGCATGGTCACAACTCGATCTCAAAATAAGAAGATGGCCGAACAACAGTATGGCATGCCAAACATTAGTGTCCTATATCAAGACCCTACACAAGATCCCACACAAGGGAAAAATGTGCAACCCGATATTAGTGGTGCTGGCATACCTTCCCCGTCACAATTATCACTCAAGTCCCTGTCACATCTCACATTCCCACTTCTTCATCCTACCAATATATTAGTGGTGGTGGTATACCTTCCACGAATCACCATATACTCAGGGAAAACATGGTCAATCATGTCCAAGACCCACAACATGATATAATCAAGGAAATTCAGGACAACTTCAAGGCTTCAAAGGACTCAAATTGATCAGTTTTAACCATGAAGTGTATCTCCTGGAATATTAGAGATCTAGAATCGCCAGACAAAAAATAGGTGTTTTTTAAATCAGCATAAAGATAGTGATATTGTCATGTTACATGAATTAAAGGCTACTAAGTTTACCCTTGGGGTCAATCTTGAATTCATATGGAGAGATTCGATTAAGATCATCTCAAATCATGAAAATAGTAGGGGAGGGGTGGGCCTCCTTGTTCACCCAAAGTGGAAAAACAACGTGAGGGAGATGGGGAATTCTCCTTGTAATAGGGAAGTATGGGTTACATTTGAGATCAATGATACATCTATTGGTATCTGCTCTATCTATGCTCCCAATTACTACAAAGAAAGAGAAAGATTGTGGAACTAGATAGCCTGACTTCCTAATATTCTCTAGATCATTGGGAGAGACATTAACATGATAGAGAACCAAGAAGACAAATGTGGAGGTTCCTCACTAGATTGAAAAGGATTGGAGAAGATTCACTGGGAAAGAATGAAGAGATGTAAAACCCTCTTTGACCCACTTGAAGGCAAGAAGAAGGAAAGTAAAAGGATTTGGTACACCTGTGTAATTACCAAAAAGGGAAGAAGAGGACTTATAGCAGGCTTGATAGGATGTATGGGAATACAAATCATTTCTACTTCAAGCCAGATGATCTCGAGATACCCATTAAGGTTTGGCCAAATACACTTTCTGACCATCACCTGATTATTGTACATATTAAAATAGGATATATTGTGAAGCAAATGATAGGTAAGAGAGATAAATTTATGCTCAACTCCCAACTTCTTAAGGATCCATATGTTCTCAATGCTATCAATTTGGTTAGACTCTTCAATAAAAAAACAAGTCTATCGATACTCATATTGATAGATGGGTATAGAATGTCAAGAGTTGGCAGTGTCTCTTCCAAATCGTAGGTAAGAAAAAAGCCAAAGATAGCAGATATATAGAAAAGACTCTCACCGATGACCTCCAGAAACTAGAAGAGGAGAACCAAATTGATCCCAATAATTTAGATCTTAATCTTAGAGTGGCACATGTCAAAGACTTACTGAGAAGGCATCAATAGATTAAGATTAGAGGGACTATGGTTAGAGAAAGAAACCAATGGACAATGATGGGAGACAAAGGTACCAAATACTTCTTTAATCTGCTCAAGCACAAATAGAGCAGAGAGAACATTGACATGATCTATTTGGACAATAAGGAAGTTATGGATCTAGATATGAATCAAGGATTCTTTCCTTATGTTTTACAAAGACTTGTTCTCCTTGCAGGAAACTCAGGACTCACTCAAGGCAAGGAAGGACTGTGGAGAACTTATTCCAAAAAAAGTCTCAATAGAAGACTCTGAGATTCTGAAACAAAGTATTTCCCTGGAAGAAATTGAAAAGACCATCAATACCCTCAGCAATGACAAAGCTCCTGGATCGGATGGAATCCCAGTTGAGTTTTACAAAGCTAACATAAACTGGATAAGTAAAGACCTGTTTGAGATATACACGGAAGCTATTAAGAAAGGATCACTGGGGGAATTCATTAACAAAGGGATTATCAAGCCGATCCCTAAAGAGGGAGACAAATCCCCAATTAAAAATTGGAGGCCCTATCACTCTCCTTAATGTCTCTTCTAAGATTCTAGCCAAGATCCTAGCCACTAGGCTGGAAAATATCCTCCCCAAAATTATTTGTGACACACAGAAAGGATTCAGTAAGGGTAGATATTGTTGGCATATGCAATCCAATGAGACATTGATGGAAACCTTACAATCCTATAATATCGACAAGACATTCCATCGGTACTAGCAAGATCAGACTCTACATCGGCACTCAGACCACCGACACCAACAGTGAAAGGAGGCATACCGACATAGAGGCTGACAGGATTTTTGATGTAATATATTTTGTTTATTATTGTATAATCTTTATAAGTCGACTTGGAAACATTGTAAAATGACTCATATATATAAGAGATCATTCTAGAATATTTGTAAGAAGGATGATAGAATGTAATTAGGCGAAATAAGGTAGACCTATTATGCGAATTATAGGTTAAGGGTTTATGTAAGAAGCAGAGCAGAAATCGGTACTGGATTTGGCATTATAGATGTTATTCTGAAGCAATACAAGACATTGGATTTATATAATCCATTTTGTAAGTCAGTGAGACTTCCCATCCTGTTATTGAGCAGTGAGCTCTAGGCACTTGGCCTTCTTGCATGTGCAGGCCCCTCTTGTAGTAGTAATATTCTCTTATTGGCCAGTAAGTGAATATTGTGGGTCATAAATCCCATCGAGGTTTTTCCCACACCGAGTTTCCTCGTTAAAATATTGTGTTATGGTGTATCTTTCATGTGGTTGTTCCTATCTCTGTTTATTGCATTACTTCTTGCTTACCGGTACACTATTCTAATATGTTCTACATGTTTTAAGTTAAGAAATTCAATATACCGATCAGATACTGATTCACCCCCCCCTCTTAGTATCTGTGGGAATCCTAACAATTGGTATCAGAGCTTGGTCCTCTATTTTTAGAAGCCTAACAACTTGAGGAAGATCTTGACACCGTTAGAGATGGAAAATTTGATGAAGCAACTAGAAGCAACTCTCTCAGACTATGATACAGAAAAATTGAAAAGCATCAAACTTGAAGATGATCAAAAGGCAGCTCGGGAAATTATTCAAGAACTTCAAAAAATATTACCATAGCAAGAAACAAGAGAAGAGAACTCTGTGAAAAAATACAAATTGAGGATAATGAAAAAGAAACTCTTAATGATATGATAAACAAGCTAAAGCTAGAGAGCATAACAATAAGGAATGAGATGCAAGATATGACCATGAGATTTTGTAAGGAAATTGAAGATAGGAAGAAGAATGAAGAAGATTTGACTAAAAGATTAAGTGATGCAACAAATGAGAACACAAGACTTAGCTATGAAAATGACTTGTTGAAGACAGATCTGATGCATACACAGAATGACTCCAATGAATTGATGAGACAGAAAGAGATCTTAGAAAGAGAACTGGATATTGCAAATCAACACAAAGAAAAATTCAAGAAAAGCTCAGAAGAACTTGGTGACTTGTTGAAGAAACAGAAACCTAAAAGTGACACTTGTGGAATTGGCTTTGAGGCAAGAGAAAGCTCCGGTACTACAAACACACAGGATCATAGCAAACCGGTAAGACAACCTACTGCTTACAAATTTAATGGAGAATGCTTTAACTATAATAAGTACGGTAATAGAGCAAATCAATGTAGATCTACAAATTATCAAAATATCAACACACCCACCGGTCAATGTTCAAAATGCAACAAAGTTGGTCATAACTCTAAAAATTGCAGAATGAATGTGAGATGTTATGTTTGTGGAAGATTTGGACACCTATCTAATCAATGTAAAACACAAACCGACATAGGTTATGGGAAAGCTATTCAGAAGAATAATGTGACTTTTTATGCATGTAATAAGATTGGGCATATTGCAAAATTCTGCAGAAGTAAAGGATCACCGGTAGACAACAAAAGTTCTAGTTTGAAAGGAAAAGAAAAAGTTGAAGAGGTTAAGCAAGAATTCTCAAAACAATGGATTAGAAAGTCATACCCAAATAATGTTGGAAATACTCCTCCACCGGTAGAACCAATCAACACTCCACCAACAGAACAAAATAGTACTCCACCGGCAGGAAGCTCTTCATCAAATTGAAGAAAGTTTCTTTGAGGGTTTGGCAATCAAATGAGAGATATGCTATTATTCCCTTGGTTGATGGTAAAGGTAGAAATTACTTCTATACTGACAAACAAAGTTAAGTGAATACTTCACCGGCATGCATTAAATGTGGTAGTTGGCAAATTAACATTATAAATCAGTGGTTTTGGCTCCATTTTACTTCACCAAGCATTCAAACATTCGAAGAGCGTGGAATCTCCAGAGCTAAGGAATTTCGAGCAAAGAGGCAAAGCACTTCAACAATCAATCTTTCCTAAGGCAGAAAAAGGTATTTATAATCATGGCATCCTCCTTTGCACCTGAATTCATAGCAAACCCTACTGTTGTAGAAATAATCAACTGCCCTAGGCCCGTATTTCAGCTAGTTCCCGAGATAGCCAAAAAGGATGACAATGTAGGTGCTTTTTCCCAAATTCCCAAAAGAGTTGTTTATGCAGAAGACCCTAGAATTTATATCCATTGCCACATAGAAGAACTAGGAGATGAAGAAATCAAAAACATGTACAAATCTGTTATCTGTGATGATTTCGGTAAAGTAAAACCTGAACACCAAATTGTTGAAACCCTAGGATTCACTGAGATCCTTAGCATTTCGGACTTTCCTAAGGAAGTTATTAGGATAGTATTGAGCAGGGTACATGGTGAATTCTTTTGGTTAGATTCGATTCACAAAATTACAAAGGAAGCTGTGAAAGCTATAACAGGGTTACCTTCCACCGACAGCAAACCAGACAAGACAAAGAAGGTCTCAAATTATCTGGTAATGAACTTAACTGGTGAAACATCCGACATAAGGTCTCTAAGGGTTAATGATGTGACTAACATAAATGTGAGATTTGTTAGCAGGATTTTAGGATACAAAGCAACTCATGTAAACAGACTTAACTCAGTTTCTAGTTTATGCATAAAAAGTGCACATGATATGGTTAAGGACTATGTGAATGGCTAAAGGATGAGTTGATTAATAATTTAGGAAAAATCAAAAAGGATAAGAAAGGGACTTTTAGGTTTGGTAATTTACTTGTATGCTTAATGCTACACATAACCAAACAGGTGCCCGGTATAGGCAACAAGAGCCTTGGATTTGACATACCGGTAGGGAAACAGTTATCAGACCTATTCAACAACATGGGTGAAAACAAGGAAAAGAATATCAATGAGTATTTTCAAGCACTAAAGGCCAGAATGAACAAAAGAATCAGACTGTCACAGACAATTGTCAACAAATATAAGGATGATATATGCTTTGTAATTAAAAAGGATGAGATCTGGATGGAAGTAGTGATCCCAAGAATAATCTGGGTTACTGAAATGGGCTATGAGACTGATGACCACATCATTGAGACATATGCTAAAGCCCTTCTGGAAGCACCCAAGGAACCTAAGGAAGAAGTATTCGGTAGTGTTGAGACCATTGAAAGCCAAATTCAATCTAAGAAGAGAGTAAAGAAAGTTGAAGCAATCGTGAGAAGAGGCTCAAGGCATGCTAAGGCTATCAAAGAAGATATACTAAAACAAACCAGTATCACTGAGGATGAGCTAGAAACATTAAAGCCTGAAACTCACCTATCACCGGTAGCAACTTCTTTAGAGAATGATATGCCAACAACATTTAAAAGAGTTGTAAGGAAAAGGGATCCTTCATCGAAATCCACACCCTCACCTAGAAGAACTAGACAAAAACAACAGGCAGTGAGGTCTCCGGTCAAAAAGACAACCCCAAAGAAAAAGCTAACACCTAAGAAGAAAAGGACAACAAAACATTGCCCCAATTGATGAATTGCTGAATGAGATCATAGAAGAAGGAAAACTCAAGAACATAGAAAACTTATATGATACACTATCAGTAGATGAGAAAGAGCAGGTTGAAAACAATGTTATTTTACACCTAGATATCTATAAGAAGTTCTTAATGCAAGTGGTAGATGAACTACCAGATGAATTATTCAAGAGATTGGAAGCAAGAAGACAAGCTGTGGTAGAGCTTGATAAGAAAATTAAAATTGAGAAATTATTTGTTGTTTACCTAGTAAACTCACCAAAGGAGATAGATGACTTAATTGCAAAATCCAACCGGTCAGTATTCTCTACTGCACACCAGGATATTGCACTCATGGTAGGAAGAGTAAATGAGGTAACAAAAGATACATAAAATGCATGGGATATATTCCTTGTGGAGAAGGAAAAGTAGGAAGAGTACAGGAACCCCAAGCCTATCAAAGTCTATCAAAAGGACAAAGATAAGGGTAAAGGAAAGGTTGGTGGACCTCCTTGCATCAAAATAAAAGATAACTTATCCCCACCACCTCTGATTACTCCACCGGTAACAACAACTGAAGACCAACCGGTAGATGACAGTATGAATGTATCACAAGAGGTTACTAATCCTAATTTAGAGGTACTATACACAGTGGATGTTGATACTCAAAAGGTCAACATTGTGGTAGATAAAGACACAAACGGTAAGACTGACATGGCTAGTGAGCCACCAGTAATTGACAACATTGATAACACTGAAGGAAAAATGGAAGATGATAGCATAGGGAAACGGACAGAGACAGAGACAAATCAACAAATAGAGAGTCTAGCAGAGCAACAAGCTCCAGAACAGGAACATGTTCATATGGAAACAGTGCCATTGGCAACAGGAGAGAAACAAAAACCCTTGCTTAAGGAAATGGAAACACAGATTGACCTACCAAAGGTCACTACAAGCATGGTTACTTCCTCCACCAGTGGAATTCAGAATGTTTGTTGCTCCTCAACAAGTTACAAATCAACTAATGTAACTGAAGTTCTCTTAGATTCTTTGAAGAAAATAACAGATTGTAGTTCACAAGCCTATAAAGCTATAGATGACACAATCCCAATTTTGAAGATGATAGCTCCTAACTGCAATGTAGATAATAAGGATTCTTTGAGCCAACTCGACACTTTGTCTAAGTACATTACTAACAACACAGTGACAGTTGATCAAATAAAGGAAGAGGCATTGAAAGAGAAATTGGAAAATGAAAAACAAAAATTCTTTGAAGATCAAATAAAGAAGTGTACTAGGGAATTTGACACACTTCTACCGGAACTATGCAACTCATTGAAGGAATTTAAAACTCTATATAGAGACATTTGCAAGACAAACTTTCTAATAGTTGACATAGATAAGAAAATGAGAAAGGTACAGGATGAAAACAATAAACTTGCTGACAATTTTGTTAACTCACCTGATACATTATCAGTTTTTGAATAAAAGATAACAAGTTTTGAGGGAGAATTACTTAAGTTAGAAAGAGAAAAGGAGAAAATAATAAACAAGGCTAAGAATTTGAGACTAAGACTAAATCCAAGACTGGACTATCTAGCATCTTTGAGGAAGGAAATATCTAAGGCATTAGTATAGGGACAAAAAACACCGACAGAGCATATGCAGCACCTCACCGGTACAATTCAAAGAATAGAGGTAGTAATAAAAGACAGTAAGAAGTTTATGGAAAGAATAAATTTAATTTTGGCGGATCTTTTTCAAATTGTAACCACCCAGTTACAAGGTTGAGACAGAAAACTACAACTCTATTGACACCTTGACAACCTTTGTCATTAATGCCAAAGGGGGAGTAGTAGTATGAGAAAATAATCAGGCAAAGGACTCACCTACTCAGGGGGAGCTCATATATTTTTGTTACACATTTTTGGAAACATTTTTGGATTACAAGTTTTGGATACACTTTTGAAATTTTCTCATGAGTGTTGCCATCAATGCCAAAGGGGGAGATTGTTGGCATATGCACTCCAATGAGACATTCTAGGTGATTGAAGGTTTTGTCATTGATGGCAACCTTACAATCCTGTGACACCGGCAAGACATTCCACCGGCACTAGCAAGATCAGACTTTACACCGGCCGTGAAAGGAAGCATACCAACACAGAGGCCGACAGTATTTTTGTTGTAATATATTTTGTTTATTATTGTAAAATCTTTATAAGACGACTTGGAAACATTGTAAAATGACTCATATATATAAGAGATCATTGTAGAATATTTGTAAGAAGGATGATAGAATGTAATTAGGTGAAATAAGGCAGACCTATTATGCGAATTATAGGTTAAGGGTTAATGTAAGAAGTAGAGCAGAAAACCGGTATTGGATCTGGCATTATAGATGCTATTCTGAAGCAGTACAAGACACTGGATTTATATAATCCATTTTGTAAGTCAGTGAGATTTCCCATTCTGTTATTGAGCAATGAGCTCTAGGCACTTGGCCTTCCTGCATGTGCAGGCCCCCTCTTGTAGTAGTAATATTCTCTTATTGGCCAGTAAGTGAATATTGTGGGTCACAAATCCCACCGAGGTTTTTCCCACACTGGGTTTCCTCGTTAAAATATTGTGTTATGGTGTGTCTTTCATGTGGTTGTTCCTATCTCTGTTTATTGCATTACTTCTTGCTTACCGGTACACTGTTCTAATATTTTCTACATGTTTTAAGTTAAGAAATTCAATATACCGGTCAAATACTGATTCACCCCCTCCTCTCAGTATATGTGGGAACCCTAATAGATATATCCTTGAGAACTTAATCACAAGTTGGGAATCTATGGACCGGGCGAAGTGCTTAGGACAAAATGCTGCCATGTTCCTATTAGACTTTGAAAAGGCTTATGATAGGGTGGAATGGGGTTACATTATTAAGATGTTGGAAGCATTTGGGTTTCCCCCCAATTTTTGCGACATGTTGAAAGTTCTGCTTAATGATGTGTCAGCTCAGATTGAAATCAACGGAACCTTGACACAACCCATCCAGTTAAGAAGATCCATAAGGCAAGGGTGTCTGCTAGCCCTGACCCTATTTGTTATTGCCTCAGATGCTCTTTTCTAAATTTTGAGAGACAATTCAATATCTCCTAGAATTAAAGGTATTGAGCTACCTGATGCCAAGGAGCTAATTAATATTCAATTTGTAGACGATACTGCACTCTTCATAGACCTTAATGAAGACAATATGGAAGCCCTTGAAGAGAAGATTAAATTATTTGGGAGAGCTTTAGGGGATAAGATATCACAGACTAAGTCCATGCTCCTTGGATGGCATGAAGACCCCCCTGTATGGTTAGATAGGTTTGGGTATCAATGGGGGAACCAATCTAAATTTTTTAGATATCTTGGTATATCGTTCACTGTATATCCATCTCTAAAAGATATGTGGTTATGGATTAGAGGAAAGATCAAGAACAAGATGACTAAATGGAATAGGAGATATCTCTCCCTTGTAGGTAGAGTCCAAGTGTGTCAAAAGATCCTCTCTTCATATAGCATCTAATTTTCTTTGATTTGGATGTTCAAAAATTATCAGATACTCGAGATTCTGAAGCCTATCAGAAAGGTCCTATGGTCTAATGGAAGAGGGGGGAGGAAAGCACATACAATTAAGTGGAAATAGTGCCACACTAACAAGAAAATGGGGGGTCTGGGATTGAAGGATCTGAAAACCCAGGGTATTGCATTAGTAGGTAAATGGATTTTTTAGTCATTTTAAGGGAACGAACCCTGGAAAGTTCTTGTTAGGAATAAAATCAGCCGAGCAGTTCCTAAAGAGGCTAAATCCTAGAAGAACCTTCCTTTTTGTGATCTTGTGGCAGTGACCTTCCCAATTATAGTTCAAGGGTCAAATATCTTTAAATCAATTTGGAAGGCTTGGGAGATAGTCGGACCCTTCCTCACCTACAATAGAATCAAAAACAATAATGAGGTGCATGGAGCGAGATCCATCTGGTGGAACCTCCTCCATAATGATAAACCTCATGCCCTTACCCAAGGCTGCTCTGCGAAGAATTGGGCTAATAAAGGTATTTTTTACCTTATGGATATTATTGATAATGACTTTGTTATCAGATAGGATAAGCTTAGTAGGGAATATAATCTCCCTACCTCTCAGAAGAGAACTTACAATATGATTATGAATGCTTGTTGTTTTCTTAATCTGCCTAAAGATTGCATTGTTGACTCTGATAGATGCAATATTTATAAATAAAATAATGTACTACCATTGAATAAAGTTAAAGATAGGAATGCTTACAATATTCTCATGCATGATGATACTATCCTTGGGCATGCTAATGAATTGTGGAATGCAACTCTCTCTACCAACCAATGGCGGGACAATCTCTCAAGGCTATGGAGTAGATTGATTGCAAAGAAGATTAAATGTTTTAAATGGCTCATGATCATTAACAGTCTGCCTTGCAGAAATAATCAAAACAATATGGATATTTGCAAATTTTGCGTAACTCTAGAAACTGCTAGACACATCTTTTTTGAATGCATCTTTGCCAAAGAGATATGGATAATGTTTGGAATTTCTTTTCCTAACATGATTAGTGAATTAGATGTTTTTACAGGTTACATACAAGACCTTAAAAATGATACTAACCTATTTTGGTTTACTTTATCTTCCATTATTTTATGGTGTTTATGGAAATTGAGAAATGAAGATAGATTTCAAGGGAAAGCTAGATCCCTTACTGAGTCATCTCGTAGACTCATTTTTTACAACATTATTGTGCAGGTTACAATGTTTATGAGAATTGAAAAGAATAAATTTCAGTGATTTATTACAGATGGATATGTCACCGGGTTTATCTACAAGGTGGAAAACGAGATTAACTAGAGAAGATTCGCTAGGGAGAAAGCCCTATTTGTCAACGCACTGGATGCATTCAGAGCTAAGCTTCAAAATATACGAGATCCATCCCAAGAATAGGTACAAATGCTAGCCCAATTGCAATCATATAGGAGAACCGTTTGGATAGAAGGTCCAAGAGGATGGACCTCATGGATAGACACTAACCCGGGGGATCAATGAAGCCATAGCGGAGAGTTTTTTGTTTGAGGAAACTTAATATTCTCAACATGATATATAATCTAAAGATCTATAGTTGAACATTACTAGTAGGTCTATAGTGGTGCTCTGATAGGGAGTATCTCAGAACATGAGTTATTCTTGTTGTATAAACTCTTGCGTTTTATGCCTTATACTCAATATAGAAAAAAATTCCATTTTCTTAAAAAGGAAAACTAACTAATATTAAAAAGATCACTTGAAAGAAAATATTAAGTAATCCCTTGAAAGGTGAATCTAGATACTTGTAAAAAATACTAGTTGTTAAGGTTTGCAAAGAATCTAATTACTTTTGGAATGCTACTTGCTTTGAGATAAAGTTTGATAATAAGACTAACTTGAATTAAAAAAATGAGCTAATACTTAGTGTCTAAATACATACTTATTAAACACTTAAAATGGTAAAGGCTAAATACTTGAAAATAAAACTTATCTATTTCTTTTCTTTCTAATCAATATAATTCTACTTGCTCTTGGACTAATGCTAAATTATTTTACAAAATTATAATTGTTAAACTAACTAATTCTTTCAGTTGAAATAACTTTAACTTTATCTATAGACATTTCCTACAAATGACAACCTTATCCATTTCAAATTCATAGAAAAGAGCTAATGCTTTGCTCCTAAAATTTACTTCAATTAAAATTATTATTTACTTTTATAACTAAGTGATCATGGGATAGGTTTTGGAAACTCATTTGATTAAGATAAGAATCCAAAAATCTAGATTAACGAAATCTAACTTCTATTCAACTTCCAAATTAAATTCATTAGATATTTACAAACAAAAGATGAGTATTTAATTTGAGATCCACAAGATCAGTGAAGTTTAATCTCATGTAAAAATATTTCAATTTTTGTTTCATTTCCATTTGCTAGAACTATTTTCATTTTCATGGATTGGAACTCAAGATATTTATTTTTCTCATCAATTTTCAAATAATCTTTCTTTGCATCATAGTTAATGTTGGCCATTTGGTGGAATTGATTATGTGTTGCATCGATGTTTTGTCATTGATGCCAACACTAGTTGTTTGGATGCTTTACCGACACCCTTCTGGTCCCGGTAGGTTGAGTAGTTTCTAGTTGGTTTTGATCCGGCATGATTCGGTAGGCTCAGGTATGGTTTGGTTATGGAATTGGCTTATTCATGATACTCATGTCATATTCATTCAATTGGTTTTGGCTTGGTGATTAGATGCTATCCTGCTTTCTTGGAAGCTTGGCTTGCAGTTCTGGTGAGGGTTTCACCAGCAAAGCTTTTGTTGAATATCTTTGATGATATGCATAAGTGGTGTTGGTGCATCTTCTGGTGGAGTTTCAAGATGTTGTTGGTGATCATGTTCGAGACTTGGTGGATGAAGATCATTGCTTTCACGTATGGACCTATATTGGGTCCCGATTAATCTAGGTTATGGACCGACTTAATGAAATGTATGGATTGAATCTCTCGATGTGTTTTCGGGATGTCTTATGTGTTGGATATTATTTGTTTGGTCTAAGGATGACATTTTTTGTAATTATGTAATTGGTTTATTGTCTGGTGGCCGACCCGATTGTTTATGGTCGAGGGTTTGTATATATGATGTAAGATCACATTATAGATCAGATATAGGAATGGGATATGGATATGCAATGCGCGAATAAAGTAATATCAATTAGGTAGATGATTTGGTTGATAATTGGAGATTAAATTGGGTTTATGTAAGAGGATTTAGTCCTTTGGTATTGAGCTTAACCAGAATAGTACTCAGGCATAGGAGATGTTATCTTTGCAGTTCAACACTTCTTTACGATTGTAGTCTTAATTTGTATGTAGTCAGTGAGACTCCTTTTGTGATGAGCAATGTGCTCTAGGTTGTTGGCCTTCCTGCAAGTGTAGGCTCCTCAATTGTAATTCACATACTTACTATAGAAGTATTATCTGATTGTGGGTAGGCTTCCCACTGTGGTTTTTCCCTTTATCGGGTTTTCCACGTATAAATCTTGGTGTCATGTGGATGGTATTTATTCTGTGATTATTGTTTATGCTTAATTGGTTTAATTTCTATTCCGGTATTTGGTTTAAGCATTCTGGTATTAATGTTTTGGGTTCTGGTATTAAAGTTTTAATTGCTTAAGGTTTTGGTAATCTATGACAACTCATTCACCCCCCTCTTAGTTGTCTTCCGGTTATTTGAATTGTCTAACAATTGGTATAAGATCTTTGGTCATCTCTGCAAAAATCTTAACTTCTTGAGGAAGATCCTATGGCGACTAACAGTTCAAGTCCATCCATTTCATCTAGAGCTATCTTTTAGAGGGATATTCCAAGGCTTGATGGAACAAATTACACAGTATGGAAGATTTGGATGGAGACTCATCTGATATGTCTTGGCAAGGAGATTCGAGAGATCACATAAAATGATGTCACACCTTATAATCCGGCATCTAGAAATCCTCCTCCGAAAAACCTGGATAAAGAGCTTGAGAATTATTGTAGAGCAAGAGAAGCCCTCTTCTGTGCACTTTCTGATCAACAAATAATGAGATTGACTGACAAATCATTTGGAAAGGCTATATGGGATAAGTTGGAGACTCTTAATGAAGGTGACCCTACAATGAAGATTGCTAAACTTGATGGTTATCGGGTGAGATGTGAAAAACCTTAAGATGGAAGAAGATGAAAGGATTACTGCATTCATGGAAAGGGTAAATGAGATTATTATGGGAATTCAATGTTGTGGTGGAACTCTGAGTGAAGATGAAATTGTTTATAAAGTTTTGAGAGCCCTACCACCGGCTTCCAAGATGAAGGACACTGTTATTAATGAACTGAGAACAATGGCTAATACATCTGTCAACAAAGATACCTTGGTTGGGAAATTAGATGCTTTTGAGCTTGAAGAATTTGGACCTTCTGGAGTTGTGAAGACTAAACCTTCTTTTCATGCATCTGCATTAGCAACTAGTAGGCAAGATTGGAAAGCTTTATATGCAAAGGAATTGGATGATATGAAGAGAGAATATGATGAGTTTGAGCAACTTGAAGCACTATTTGCTAGAAGAGTACCTAAAGGACCGGTAAGAAGTAAGTATGAAGGAAAATCACCTTTTAAATGTTTTGCATGTAATAAGATTGGTCATTTTACATCTAGATGTCTTGAAAGGAATTCAAGATTCGAAGAAAGAGTTAGAAGATCTTTTAAGCCTAACCCTGGATATCAGATTAAGTATAAGTACAAAAAAATAAGAGACAAGTCATGCTACATAGTGGATGAGGAAGGCATTACTGATTCTGATGACGAACTGACCAAAGACTCTGCTAGTGGTTCCAACAATAGGAAGGAATGGGTATTCCTAGCTATCAAGGAAGATGTTCTGGCAATGGAAGAGAATGTATTTGAAGAGAAGGCAGTTGCTACTAAAATTGAAGACAAGGATGAATGGGTAATTGATAGTGCCTGTTCACATCATATGATTGGAGATAAAGGGTGTTGGCCATTTGGTGGAATTGATTATTTGTTGCATTGATGTTTTGTCATTGATGTCAACACTAGTTGTTTGCATGCTTTATCGATACCCTTCTGGTCTCAGTAGGTTGAGTGGTTTTTGGTTAACTCTTGTATAATCTGGTGATGGAATTGGATTGTTCATAATGCCTATACTCATATTTGGTCAGTTGGTTTTGGTCTAGTGATTGGATACTATCTTGCTTACACAAATGATTGGTTTCTGGTTCCGGTGAGGGTTTCATCGAAAAATATTTTGGTGGAGATCTTTGATGCACTGTATAATTGGTGTTGGTGCAACTTCTGATGGAGTTTCAGGATGTTATTGGTAATCTTGTTCAAGACTTAGCATTTGGAGATCATTGCTGAAGCGTGTGGACCTTTACTTGGTCCCGATTGATCTAGGTTATGAACCGACATTACTGTAACGTGTGGACATGAATTTGTGTTGTATTTCCAGGATGTCTTATGTGTTGGATACTATTTGTTTTAGTCTAAGGCCAACATGGTTTGTAATGATTGGTTTATTGTCTGGTAGCCGACTTGATTGTTTATGGTCGAGGGTTTGTATAAATAAGATGTAAGATCTCATTGTAGATTATCATGGTTATTGTAAGAGGTCATGGTCAAGGAATGTAATGTGCAAATATTGTAATATCATTCAGACAGAGGAGTTGGTCGATCAATGGAGATCGAATTGGGTTTGTAAGGGGATTTAGTCCTCCAATATTGAGATTAACTAGAACTGTACTTAAGCATAGGAGATGCTATCTTTTGCAGTTCAACACTTCTCTAGATTGTAGTTTGGATTTGTATGTAGTCAACAAGACTCCTTTTGTGATGAGCAGTGTGCTCCAAGATGTTGGCCTTCCAGCAAGTACAGGCCCCTTGATTGTAAATTCACATACTTACTGCAGAAGTATTATCTGACTGTGGGTAGGCTTCCCACCGTGGTTTTTCCCTTTACTGGGTTTTCCATGTACAAATCTTGGTGTTGAGTGGATGGATTTTATTCTGTGATTATTGTTTATGCTTAATTCGATTAATTGCTATTCTGGTATTGTTGTTTTGAATTAATAATACTTTCGGTAATCTACGACAGCTGATTCAACCCCCCTCTCAGTTGTCTTTCAGTTATCTGAACTATCTAACAAAGGAAACTTTCTATCTTTTCAAGAATTTGATGGCGATCTAGTTAGATTTGGAGATGACAAAGCATGTATGATCAAAGAAAAAGGAACTATATCATTGGATGGTAAGAACAATACTAACAATGTTTATTATGTTGAAGGTTTAAGGCATAATATTTTGAGTGTAGGACAATTGGTGGATAAGGGATTTCAATTACAATTCAAGAATGGAAAATGCAAAATCATTACTAGATTTGGTTTGGAGATTGCAACCGATACACAAACAAAAGGTAATATATTTCATTTGAATTTTAGTGAGAAGACATGTTTGATGACACAAATTGATGAGATTTGGCTATGACATAAAAGGATGAGAGTTGGCTATGACATAGAAGGTCATGTCATGTGAATTTTGATTGCATTGTGAAGACCGGTTCAACTAAGGTAGTTAGAGATATACCTAAGATTATGAAGCCCTATAATCTGGTATGTAAAGAATGTCAAATGGGTAAATAGGTCAGAACCTCTTTTAAGAGTATACAAGATAAATATAATGATGTTCTTGATCTTATTCATACTAATTTGTGTGGCCCTGCTAGAGTTAAAAGTTTTCAAGGTGATAGATATTTCATGCTAATCATTGGTGATTATTCTAGAATGATGTGGGTTACTTTTCTAAAAGAAAAATCTGAAGCATTTGAAAAGTTTAAAATCTTTAAGGATAAAGTGGAAATTTAGATAGGATTGAAGATTAAATGTTTGAGGTCAGATCATGGTGGATAATTCACATTCGGTGAGTTTAATAACTTTTGTGAAAAGCATGGTATAAGGAAACAATTTTATGCTTCCTAGACACCTCAGCAGAATGGAGTTGTGGAAAGGAAGACCAAAACTATCTTGGATACTTCTAGAGCAATGATGATGGAAGATAGTCCACCTCATACCTACTGGAGAGAAGAAGTGAGCACAACGGTTTATACATTCAACAGAGTACATATAAAAGGAGAAACCGGTAAGACATCTTATGAATTATGTTTTGGCAATACACCTACAGTCAAGTATTTCAGAATCTTTGGTAGTAAATGCTATATTAGGAGAGATCATATCATTGGAAAATTTGATCCTAGATGTGATGAAGGCATATTTCTTGGTTATTCTAATGAAAGCAAAACATATAGATGTTATAACAAGAGATTGTAGAGAATTGTGGAGAGTGCTAATTTCAAAGTGGATGAGTCGAATAGAGGTCAAATCAGAGTTTACGAGAGGAACTGGCAGTGGAAATGATTATATTTGAACCGGTAGCACCTTTACCAGAACAAAGTGTTGAACCAGTTACTCCGACAGTATCAAAAAATTCTAGAGTAACTAAAGAACCGGGAAGAGGAATAGAGAGTTAGAAGACTCCTAGGTATGTGAGATTGAATCATTCATATGATCAGATCATTGGGGATAAGAACAATGGAGTAATGACAAGAAGCAGATTGACAACTAATGAGGTATGTGTAATTTCACAAGTTGAACCGGTATCAGTAATTGAGACATGTAAAGATGAATATTGGTTGAAAGCTATGGAGAAAAAATTTAAAATGTCTATGATTGGGGAAATAAATTTTTTCTTAGGTTTGTAGATTACTCAAACTAACAAAGGTATTTTCATCTATCAAACTAAGTATGCTAGGGAATTGTTGAAGAAATTTGGTATGGGGGATTCTAAACCGATAAGTACTCCTATGGTTGCAAGTGAGAAATTGACAAGAAAAGATGTTTCTGCACTGGTAGATCCTACAAGATACAAATCTATGATTGGAGGTCTACTTTATTTGACTCAGACTAGGCCTGACATAATGAATGATGTTTGTATTGTATCAAGATTTAAAAGTGATCCTAGAGAAAATCATGAGAGTGGGGTGAAAAGGATTTTTAGATACTTACAACGTACATTAGAATATGGTTTGCGGTACCCTAAAGATGATAACTTTACTTTATGTGCATATACAAATGTTGATTGGGCTGGAGATGTTGATGACTAGAAAAGTACTTCTGGTGGAGTTTTCTTTTTTGGAAAGAAACTTGTTTCATGGATTAGCAAGAAGAAATCATGTACTTCTTTATCTATTGTTGAATCTGAGTATGTTGTCGGTGCTACTAACTGTACACAGGTTCTATGGATGAAGCAAATGTTGAAGGATATAAAGGTGGATTGTAATACACCGGTAGTTATTCACAGTGATAACTCTGTTGCTATTGATATATCAAAGAATTCGATATTTCATTCTAAGACAAAGCACATATCTATCAAGTACAAATTTTTGAAGGAAAAGGTGGAAGCAAATGAAGTTGGACTGGTTTATGTGAACACAAGAGCAGATTGCAAATATCTTCACTAAACCTTTGCCTAAGGAATCATTTGAATATTTCAGAGACAGATTGGGAGTTTCTGCCCCTTCGATAGAGACTTAGTTGATGAGGATTGGCATTAGTTTGGTATGCATTATCAAAGATATTTTTCATTCAAGCACTAATGTGGGGATGCTACTGCTTAGGGGGAGTAGTCATCTTTGTGATTCAGTGGTTTATGTTTTTGCTTTGATATTTTTGTCATATTCCTGGCATTGATGTCAAAGGGGGAGATATATTGATGTGAAAAATAAAAACTTAAGGAGTTGTATACATTAGGGGGAGAGTTATATGTATAATTTAGAGCTTTAAAGAAACATCATTCATAGAGGGAGTTTGGTCCTTATTTTATAACTTCATTGCTATATCTTTGAGCGGGATATTGTTGGTTGTCTTCCATTGGGGGAGACTTGTTTGGAATTTCTTGGAACTTAGATGTTTTTCACATCTATTGTTGCCATCAATTCCCAAGGGGGAGATTGTTGGAAATTTGGTGGAATTGATTATGTATTGCATTGATGTTTTGTCATTGATGCCAACACTAGCTGTTTGGATGCTTTACCGACACCCTTCTAGTCCCGGTTGACTGAGTAATTTTTGGTTGGTTTGGATCCGGCATGATCCGATAGGCTCTAGTATGTTTTGGTTATGGAATTGGCTTATTCATGATACTCATATTTATACTCAGTCAGTTGGTTTTGCTCTGGTGATCGGATGCTATCCTGCTTGCTTGGAAGCTTGGCTTGCGGTTCTGGTCAAGGTTTCATCGATAGAGTTTTTGTTGAAGATCTCCGATGATATGCATAAGTGGTGTTGGTGTAGCTTCTGGTGGAGTTTCAAGATGTTGTTGGTGATCATGTTCGAGACTTGGCGGATGGAGATCATTGCTTTAGCATATGGACCTATATTGGGTCCTGGTTGATCTAGGTTATGGACCGGCTTAATGAAACATGTGGATTGGACCTCTCGATGTGTTTCTTAGATGTCTTATGTGTTGGATATTATTTGTTTGGTCTAAGACCGACATGTTTTGTAATTATGTAATTGGTTTATTGTCTGGTGGCCGACCTGATTGTTTATGGTCGAGGGTTTGTATATATGATGTAAAATATCATTGTAGATCAGATATAGGAATTTGATATGGATATGTAATATGCAAATAATGTAATATCATTCAAGCAAAGGATTTGGTCAATAATTGGAGATCGAATTGGGTTTATGTAAGAGGATTTAGTCCTTCGGTATTGAGCTTAACCAGAACTGTACTCAGGCATAGGAGATGCTATCTTTGTAGTTCAACACTTCTTCCAGATTATAGTATGGTTTTCTATGTAGTCAGTGAGAATCCTTTTGTGATGGGCAGTGCGCTCTAGGCTATTGGCCTTCTTGCAGGTGTAGGTCCCTCAATTGTAATTCACATACTTACTATAGAAGTATTATCTGATTGTGGGTAGGCTTCCCACCATGGTTTTTCCCTTTACCGGGTTTTCCACGTATAAATCTTGGTGTCATGTGGATGATATTTATTTTGTGATTATTGTTTATGCTTAATTGGTTTAACTGCTATTATGATATTTGGTTTACGCATTTCGGTATTAATGTTTTGGGTTCAGGTATTAAAGTTTTAATTGCTTCAAGTTCCAGTAATCTGTGACAACTGATTCACCCCCCCTCTCAGTAGTCTTCTTGTTATTTGAACTGTCTAACAAGTTAATATTAATTGTAGACACCTAAAAATGTCTCATCGATCTTACACTAATTATTCATCTATTTAATTAAGTAATTCTTTAATTATTTAATTAAACTAACTTATTCTTCTAATCAATTCAAATCATTATTAATTGTCCAATTTGAACTTCTACATCATTCTAATAAATTAACCCTATCTCAATTATTAATTAAATATTATTTATTTAATTAATTACGACTTTTTCCTTAGTTAAATAATCTTTATGATTTACAATTTCCTATGTTTAAATAATTTCATTTAAATTATTTAAATTAATTAGTTAAATTCCTCCCATTCCCCAAATTATAATTCCAATTAATTCCATCTAATTCCATTTCATTTCTCCCAAATTCCAATTCCAATTAATTTCATTTCCTCCAAATTCACATTTCACCAAATCTGAATTTCAATTAATTTCCTGTGCATTTCAGCATTCGAAATTCCAAATTCAAATCCAAATTGAAAATGAGAATCAAATTCAATTTCAAAATCCTACAACACATGCTAGCTAAAATCAGAACTGATTGATCAAATCCTTTATCTAATCAGTTAACACATCAATTATCCTTTTTAACTCTCAATCACATTTTTCTGACTAATCCATCTAATCACTCATCTCCCTGATCAATCCAATCAACTAGCTAGTCAATTCAGTCTACTGATAAATCAATTGAGTTCACTAGCTAATCTATTTAGTTCACTCTTCAATCTATTGAGTTAACAAATAAATCAACTCTGTTAACTGATCAATCTAAATCAGTTATCAATCAATCAACACTTGAGTTTTATTTCTCGCCTCCTTTATGTTGAAAATATATAAATTCAACCTCTTTTCTCAATTCAAGCTAGAGAATCATAGTCCTCAAAATATTTGTGTTAATCATAAGTAGGAATTCCAGTGCAATACCTGAGAGCCACCTACCACACAAATTGGAGAAGAGCAATGGAAGCCATGTTGCATCAATTGAGGGAGCTTTTAATTAGTTTTATTTCATAATTCAATTGATGTTAGCTTTATTTCATTGTAATTTAGGAGTAATTTGATTAGATTGGAGTTAGTGATTTGCTCTGATAATCTGATTATGTCATTTATGCTTAATTTATCCCTAGATACATTTGGTGAACCCGACGTGAAGCATGCTAACCTTCACCTTCTGTTTTGAATGATTTTTCAGATCCGTAGGTGCACAAGAATCTTGATTTTGCACTTGCATACGTAGAAATTCACAATGCTCATAATACTTCACAATTGCTATCACATCATTTCACAATTGCTTAGAGGTTGCACCGCAATTGCTAAAACATATCATAATTTCCTTAAGGGTTTGCAAAATTAAAAAGTCTTTTGTTGTTCTTTTATTCTGTAATCTTGCGTACCTAACCCAAAAAAATCATTAAATTATGGAGCTTTCATTTTCTTTGTATAAAATGTATCTAATCCAATGGCAGGAAAGGGAACAATCAGAATTTTAGGTGCAAGAAGGGAAAAACAACATATGAGAGAACAAAGAACATATCAAAAACTCCTAAAGGCAGAAAGGGAGCTTTGTGACATTGAGGAAAAAGAGGAAATTGCCTAGTATCATAGAAATATCCACCGCTTCTTAGACAAGTACAAATTCTACAATGACATCGATGTGATGGCTCGGGTGGTGTGGGATAACATAATTGCCAAATAACTTGTCTATCTTCTATCTTTTTCTACTATTTCTTAAAAATTTATTTATTTTTAAACTGATGAGCAATTGATCTTATATCAATTTGCAATTGATCAGTCATCACATTGTAATTGCTACAACAATAATTCACATTTGATGGTATATCAATTCGCAATTGATCTGATATCAATTCACATTTGCTCAATAGTTAGTTCGCAATTGCAAGTTTAGGTTTTTTACATTCTATCTATATTTAGTTCTAGTTTTTATCAGGATTTCTCTCTATTTGTGAAAAGAAAAAGCTTTGTAACTAAGAAAATTAGGCTGGATAGCCCACCATGTGTCTACAAACGCTATTTTCTCTACAGGGGTAGCTAGAAACACTTCAGTTTGGTGCGAATAAAATAAACCACAAACAACCTGTTTTCTTTTTCACAATTGCTATGAAGGTTAAAAATGAACATCATGCCTGTGTGGAGCAACATCTCCACTTAGAATAGAAAATCATTGCAATGGAAGGATAAAAAGAACTTTGTTTTTTATGTCTTCGAAGGGATAGGTATTATGCTCTCCCCTTCAAAGGGTGATCAGAAAACCAGACTCTCTTCTTTTCTGCTTTCAGTAAATTTTTGTACTTACATCCTTTAGAAGGCCTTCCCTCTCGAGTTTCCCTTGGGGTGCCATTAAGGCCGGTGAGAGAGGAATGACCTAAGTGAAAATGGTTAAATCCAAGTAATCCAAGCCACTATAAATAAATGCATATGTGATAAAAATTATATGTGACAAGTGTTACATGTTGTCACAATGGCGTTATGTCTCCCCTAGTGCCCATATGGTACATTAAAATCTATAGAGTGTAACCTCTACAGGATGCGAGGCCTCCCTCAATGGAGTGTAAAATGCTACTGATTGTGACCACTCGAACGAAACCCTTTTTAAACACCTTAGAAATTAGAAGCCCAGCTGAGTCAGTAACCAGACACTTGTATTATCATAGTGCAAGGGTGGGGAAGAATCTGCCCCCAAGACACTCACCATATATCTCCTAGGATAATGGGCCAATTGAGGAGCAATCTTCTTTGGTCTAATATCCAAAAAAGGCAAAAAAACAAGAGCACCCTAGGGTGTGGTAGGGTTGTTTGAGCTGACGAAGTATCAAGATGTGGGTTGTGGTAATACTTGTGACCTTTTGACCTTAGGAGAGTCTGCTTGATATGCTATTGAATTGCCCAAATACAATGAAAAAATGGGGTTTTGAGAAAGACTCCAACATTCATGAGAATTTTAAAAAGTTCTTTAAATAAGTGTTCTTTTTATGTTACTATTCTTTTTAATGTGTCTTCTGTGTCCTTTGCTACATTTCACCAAATTCAAACATTTTAGAAAATACCAAAAACAAAGTGGAATCTCAACCAGGTTTAATCAAAAATACCAACAAGATCAAGTCCCTCAACAAAGTCAAGTGTCAACATCAACGTCAAAATCAAACCAAAACTTTTGCAAAATTCAATGATGAAAAACATGGTATTCTCAAG
Source organism: Cryptomeria japonica (assembly GCF_030272615.1). NCBI lineage: Eukaryota > Viridiplantae > Streptophyta > Pinopsida > Cupressales > Cupressaceae > Cryptomeria > Cryptomeria japonica. The sequence continues at coordinate 501,516,475 of NC_081405.1, read as the reverse complement.
TGATCTTAAGTCCTAGACATCTAGTTCATGCATAAGTCCTTTAGTGTCATCATACTACACAAAGTTTTTGCACAAGTCCTCACATCACAAAAAGAGCAGTCTTCAACCAAGTTGCATCCACTCATATAGAATTCAATATTGCATTAGAGTCTAAGAAACATACCTCAATACATGGGCCTGAAAGGAGACAGTGAATTTCCATTTGAGAAACCCAATCTTGGACCAAACAATGACTAATTAGCAATAATTGATAGTTTGGACAACCTTGCTTGGAAACTAAAAGTTGATCATGCTCAATATGATATAGTTGAAACCGTCATAGATAATGAGATCCAGAAATCTATTCGTCTTGATGAAAATTGAGGAAAAAGACAGCTCAAAAGGAGGCCATTAGACAATTGGTTGAAAAGACCATAGCAGAGTTTCTAAATCCTCGTTAGAGTACTTAAAGCAAAGTTTCGATCATTCCTAGGTCTCATATAGTATGCAATGTAATCTTAAGCATATGGGTCTAAAAGGAAATGACAAATTCCCATTTGAGCAACCCAATCTTGGGTCAAACAACATTCAATTAAAAATAATTGATGGGTTAAAAATACTTGTTGATGAATTGATAGTTTATCAAGGCCAATTTGACATAGTCCAAGTTGTCATAGATGAGGAAGTTTGAAAGTCAGTACAAATTGACATAGACCTCAAAAATCAAATCAAAGAAGAGGCAAACTTTTAAGCATTTTGGCAATATGTTGAAGATCTTGTGTTTGAATTCCAAAATCCTTGATAGCAAGTCTTCGCTCACAGATTGCATTGTATGCATTTTAGTCTTTAGAAAGTCTTAGAAGCCTACCTAGCTACATTTAGTTGAGTCTTGCATTCACATTTTAGAGAGTCTTAAAGAGTCAAGATCGCGTTGGAATAACATTTATGCCATTAACACGCACTCAAAAAGAGAAACATCAGATGTAACCTAACAACAACCCTTCGGTTAACCCAACATAGAATATGAACTTGTCCATAAATCAACAAACACCGAGTCAGAGACCCGCAACCTTATCAACAAACATAAACAATATTCCTTCCATTAATGAAATACAACATAATCTGACAAAAGAAGAATTGGAAGTAGCCCAACAAGATCCTGCAATGCTTATGATTCTCAATACTCTCATCAATAATGATAGATATAGATATCTCACACTATTAGTCCAAAATGGATCAAAATTAACTCCAGGGGTGGACATTTCGGCTATATTGCCGCCAGGTGTGACATTGAATAAAAATGTTCCTCAAGTACCTACTGTTACACAAACTGAAGCAACACTTGCTACATCAACTTAGGGTGTATCTCAAAATACTTAAGCGACTACAACTTTAGCACCATCAACAGTTTCGTTAAGAAGTACTAATTTGATATCACATACAATACCCAATGTAACAACACAAGCTACAATAGCTCAAAACCCTGCTTTGACAAGTATAACTCAACCTTTAGTTTCAGGTGGATCCACCTACAATGGGCAAAATGTGAATCAAGGAATAACTATCTCATCTCAGTCGAATGCCAATGCACAATTTGCATACTTTACACCAACTAGTGGGAATTATGGTACACAACTACATGGCCAGTCTACATTTCAAAAAGCTCAAAGGTACTCCAATACTTTCCCTTTTGTGGGAAACACTCATCAAGTCAATACACCATTGACGCAAAAAAAGATTATGACTCAACAAATAGAGAATATTTAGAAATAGATAACCAGTATGCAAACAATCAATGATAAAAAGACCTATATAGTTGAGGAGATCTGTCCATATCCTTTTGACAAAAAAATATACATGCCACCTTTTCCCATGCATTTTGAAACTCCAATGTTCAACAAATATAGAGGGAAAGGTGATCCTTGAGTCATGTCAGAGAATTCTTCATGACATGTATCGAGGTAGCTCATGATGATACAAACTTAATGAGGCTATTTTCCAAAAGTCTTGGAGGGACAACATTAGAATGGTTTTCACACCTCCCACCTAAGATTGCTTCATGGGGTGAACTAGCTAAGTTATTCATATCAAACTTTTTATTCAATATAGATAATCTAGTTACCTTGATGGATTTATGTGAAACAAAGCAAAAGGAAAGAGAAACCTTTGCTAAATTCTTGCAAAGATGGAGAGGTTTATACCGCAGATGTCTTAGTCACATCCTTGAAGCTGAGCAAGTAGACATTTTCAATAAAAATCTTGTACATCTAATTAAGTATCAATTAAAAATATAATGTCTAAACAATTTCAAAGATATCACAGAAAAAGGCATCAAATGTGAAAGAAACCTATTAGAACAAGGGATACTGAAACACCATAAAGATAATGGGACAAACACAAGTACAAATAATGAAAGGCCAAAAATTTGGCCTAGGAATAAGAATGTCACAAATGATGGAGTTGTTGATGCCCGTGTTGTAAACAGAGCTCAACCAACACTATCTTTGCAAGGAACAACTGATTTTTCCAATAAGAATCAAACTCAGATAAACAACACCAATGCACTGCAATCAAGCAATCCAAGACCACCAAGGGAAATCATACCCAGAAGAAGCTTTACACACCTTCAAGCCCGCTTGGTGGAATGACAATGATTTCTGTGAGTACCACCACAATAAAGGTCACAAGACAACAAGTTGTTACAAACTAAAGAACCTCATACAAGATCTCATTGATCAAGGTGACATTACTATGGATGCCAATAAGGCACCAAACATAGATCATACCATCTTCAAGGATCCTTTTGTCAAGCATGACAAAGGAAAGGCTTCTAGTTCCAATCAACAAAACAATACTACCAATTATACTAATGTTGCATTTGATTATGCCATAAACGTACTAAGTGCAGGGGATGAAATGGTGGCTACAATCATAATAAATCCCACAAATAGAGACTACGTTGTCATCACTAGAAGATCAAATATCACATTACAAAGGGTACCTTCAAATCCCCCTTTAACAACTAGAAACTACAATATGGTGGATCAGTTGAAGCGAACTCCAAGCCAAATTTCATTGTTTGAGTTACTGCGCATCTCGTCGGCTCATAAGGCAGTCCTGGACAAAGCCTTACAAGATTCAGTTGTTGCTAGAGATATTGATGAGAACACATTCCAATCCATGGTTGGAAACTTGGCAGCTTCAAAGGTCGCATTCAGTGAACAAGATGTACCTATAGACCGACCCATGCATAATGATCCCTTACACTTAGAAGCTTTGGTTCACCGAAAGAAGGTTCAAAGAGTGCTTATAGATTGTGAAGCTGACCTTAACATATGCACACTACATTTGATCAAATCTTTGGGATATTTCGAACATTATATTGATTCTACCAAGAGAATCAATATCAAAGTTTATATTGATGAGGAACACCCTTCTAAGGGTGTGGTGACTTTACCAGTACAAGTCAGACCAGTTACAACAGACATCACCTTTCAAGTCCTAGATAGAGAATTGGGGTACAATATTCTATTAGGCTGCCCATGGATACATAACATGCAAGAAGTACGATCAAATTTTCACCAATGTGTGAAGTTCCCAATGGCATTGAGATCATTATCCATGGTGACCCAAACCTTTTCAACACTGTGTTCCACTTCACTTACAAATGGAATCATTATCAATCAGAGAAATAGAGAAAAATAGACCAACCACATCTTCTTTACATATTAAGGAAATTGGTTGTGGAGAATATTCCATTTTGAGTACCTCAAATGGCAAACAATCATCTATTTCTCCCAGGTCTTTTGGGAAGCCTCAGAGAACAACAATGAAGCAAGATAAAGGAAAAGAGATAGTGAAGTACTCAGGTTCATGATCTTTCATTAGATGGGGAGACTTACAAGAAGAATCTCTAAGTGAATATGTCAATCACTGGATATAGAGAGAAGAAGATGACATGACCATACCCAAGTTACCTCTATATCAATATGGCAATGACTTCAAGATGTTACAAAAACATGGGTATGATGGCACCACAGGATTGGGACTACAAAAGAAAGGAAGATTAGAACCTGTTTTGCCACATGAAAACCCAAAGAATCAAGGTTTGGGATATAAACATGTACCACAAATAACAGAGGCCAAACAATGTATATTAGATATACTCAACAAGCCTAGGTTACCCTCAGAATACATACCTCATAATGAGTCATCAACAAGAGTATTTTCCTCTTCATCTCAAAAAACAAGGAGAGCACCAACATCTCCTATTATGGAATCAAATGGTCAAGACATGAGGCAACTTCTACAAGAAACTAGCACAAAGTCATCTAGTAGTACAATACCTGAAACATATGCACAAGCAAATATGGTAGCAAATATAGGCTTAACACCAACAAATGAGCCAAATCCTTGGTTGTTGTCAATACTTTTGTCAAGGGAAACAACTCTAGCTCCTCCATTTGAGTCAGATGAAGAAAGACTACAATGACTGATACTAGACTTAAGAAGGGTATCCACAATACAAAGAAGATCCACTAATCTGCAACAAACTCAGTTACAAGAACAAGAGGAGATGGGTAACAAAATCATAAAGTGAATCATACATAGAAAGTGTCACAGATTCATGTGACTATGAATTCCTATCTGATAATAAAGACAACCCACCACCAATTTGTGATAAGGACATATCAGGTCATCCAAATAACCAAGTATGCATGTTATCAAGATCTTCTACGACAGAAGGGAACAAAGACATACCCCTTATACATCCATATTTGATTGACTGGGGGCAAAAATAAAATCCTCAATTAGATTGGTTTGAAAATGATGAAGCCATAGTTGAATTCTTAGGTGCAAGGGACAGACTCCCTTATGATGATCACATGGCTGTCTTTGCAATAGATCTAGACAAAACTGCATATTTCAGAGAAGCAAGCTCCTCTCCTAATCAAGACAATGATAATGAAGAAGAACACATTTCTCATAACATAAATGGATTCTCTTCCTATTGATAAAGAATAGTCAACATTATTGGTAGAAGAAACTGAGGAAATCAACATCGGTGATGCTGAGAAAGTTTGTAACATTCACCTAGCAAAGTTTCTAAATCCAATAGAAAAAGAGAAATTTATCCAATTATTTAAGCAAAGACCAATCAATTTTGCATGGTCTTATGCAAATATGCCTGGATTAGATCTTGAATTGGTCTTACATCATTTTCCATTGCTTCCAAGAGTAAAACCATATAAGAAGAAGCTCAAGAAGATGTACCCTCACATAACCTTGTTAGTCAAAATTGAGCTACAAAAATTGTTAGATGTGGGTTTCATTAGGCCCTTAGACTATGCTGAATGGATTTCAAATGTAGTCCTAGTATCCAAGCATACTTGAGGTATCAGGATCTGCACTGACTTCAGAGATCTCAATAAGGCTTTCCCAAAAGACGACTTTCCATTCCCTAATATAGACATGATAGTGGACTTGACATCTAGAAATGAAATGCTATCACTCATGGATGGTTTTTCTGGTTATAATCAAATCAAAATTGCACCAAAAGACCAATCTAAAACAACATTCACTTATTCATGGGGAACATATTGCTAGAATGTGATGTCATTCGGACTTAAAAATGTAGGTGCCACTTATTAAAGGGAAATGGTCACCTTATTCCATGACATGATACATACAATCATGGAGGTCTATGTAGATGATTTGCTAGAAAAATCCAACACAAGGGATAGTTATCTAGACATATTGGCTAAGATCTTTGATAAACTTGAGCAATACAATGTAAGACTCAATCCAAAAAAGTGTCTTCAGAGTAACACCCTGCAAACTCTTGGGCTTCATTGTATCTAATCACAATATTGACATAGATCCAGAGAAAGTAAAAGTTATTTTAGACATGCTATCACCTACTACACTCAAACAACTTAGAAGTCTGCAAGGCAGATTACAATCCATAAGGCGTTTCATTGCCCAATTGGCAGAAAAGTGCCAACCATTTCAACATATTTTAAAGAAAGGTGATGTAGAGCATCATGAAAATCCAACCAAGAACCTCAAATCATTCGTGAAGTTCAATCATCAACACAAATCTTCCAACATGTTAGAGGCATTGTCATATATTTCCCAACAAAATCATCAATCAAATAACCATTATCAAATCTTCTCCATAGATATAAATCCATCATGATTGTAGATCCATATATCATGCATTAAATCTGAATCATTTAAACCATTCATCTATTCGTTTCTTGCAAATGAAAACCAATAATTTTCCCAAACTATGAAATTTACTCTATTCTAGTCATGAAATTATAGTCATGAACATTCATTAATAACTCTTAAAATATTAATAACTCAGACAATCACAAGGGTCAGATTCTAAAAATGATAGTTATATAAATTTTATCAAAGTTATAGAAAGATCCAATGGTTAATTCCAAAGTTGTGATTATTTTTCCAAAACTGGTCGCCCTGAATCAGGGTTTTGGGTAGTTCCAAACGATTTTCACCAAAACTCTCATAACTTTCTCAAAAATGAATGAAATAAACTTAAACCAAAAGAAATGGAAATATTATTAAATATAATACACTATAATTATATAAATACACTTTTTTCTAGGCTGTACATGGCTGTACCAGGCCTAGAAACAAGAGGAAATACTTTCAAGAAACAAGAGGAAATACTTTCAAGACCACAAAACAAGAGATTGAAAACAATGAAAATATGATACCAAAATGTTTCCAATGCTTTCCAATTTCTTTCTTCAATTTTTACATCCTCTTATGAAAGACCATTATAGAGGTTTTATATCCTTTTCATCTTCACATGGAATTTACAACTACCCAACTTCCTCTTATGACCATACAACTTCCCATTTTGGTCTTTTTACAACTTTTGAAAAGTTGCATTTTACAACTTTTACAACTTTTGACTCAAATGATTCTAAAACTTCAAAATAACCTTCAAAACATATTAGGATGGAATAATAATATATTTTTGTCACCATTTTACCCCTCCAAGGTTATTTTATACAAATTTTACCAAATGACTAATTCAAAACCTTATTAGGACAGCTTGGACAACTCATTACAATGGGCTCTTTTAGCCTTACATATTGATTCATATTGACTCAAAATGACATTACAAATAAAAATGTAATTGAATATACTTATGAATTGATTTTTATCCTCTTATAGACTCCTTTTGTGCCTTTGTGTTAGGTGCTCCTGCACCAAAAAGTGTCACATTCAAATGGACACAACAATGCCAAGAGGCATTTGAGACACTAAACGAATATCTTTTGTCCACACCGATCTTGGTTCCACCCATGCATGGGAACCATTACTCCTGTATATAGCTGCAATAAAATCCTCCTTAGGTTCTCTCCTAGCACAACATGACAAACAAGGAAAAGAGAGAGTTGTCTACTACATCAATAGAATACTCATTGGATATGAACTCAACTACACACCAATAGAAAGAGCATGTCTTGTAGTAGTTTTTGCATCACAAAAACTGAGACACTATATGTTGATTCATAAAGTCTATCTCATTACACACTTTGATCCACTCAAGTACCCGATGAATAGAGCAACATTAACTAGAAGACTTGCAAAGTGGGTTATGATACTCAATGAATTAGACATTGAATATGTCAATAGAAAAGCCATAAAAGGACAAATCATAGCAGATCAACATGGAGAAGCACCCCTACAAGACAATCATCCAATGGTGGTGGATTTTTCTGATGAATCAGTATTTACAATATCAGCACAAATAAACTGGAAACTATTTTTTGATGGGTCTCACACAAATCATGGAGCAGAAGCAAGAATTATGTTCATAACTCCTCAACGCGATTCAATTCCCAAATCATTCAGGATCAACTTCCCTTGGACCAATAACATTGCTGAATATGAAGCCCTGATGGTAGGACTACACACTACACTATAGTGGAAGATCATGGACCTACAAGTATTTGGAGACACAACTTATTATTAATCAAGTCAATGATGATTATAATACAAAAGATGATAAGCTAACACCATACAAACAATTGGTGGAAGAATACAAGCAAAAATTCACCAATGTAACATTTGAACAGATACCAAGGGTGCAAAACAAGGTAACATATGCAATGGCAATGGTAGGTTCTCTATTAGATATGCCAAATGATGGAACTCACTATGAATTTCAAGTGGAACAACTCATTGTCCTAGCTTATGAAATACCATCCATTGAATATGTATGTATGATAATAGGACTTGAGTCCCCATGGTACATAGATATATATGCATACCTTCATGATCAATATATGCCTCGTGATCTTTCACGAAATCAAAGGAAGGCACTCATTTGAAAATCATCAAAATATTCAATTGTTGCTGACACTTTGTACAGAAAAAGTGTAGATGACACCTTACTTAGATGCCTTAATGTTGAGGAGGCACAAATTGCCCTGAAATAAGTTCATGATGGCATATGTGGGGCACATTCTTCCAGACCTGCTCTAGCAAAAACACTGTTGCGAACAGGTAATTATTGGCCTACAATGGAAAAGGGCGCTTGAAAGTATATCCAAAGATGCAAGCAATGCCAAATGCATGGGAACCTAATCCATGCACCTACTCAACATCCAATAACATCACCATGGCCATTTTCACGGTCAGGATTAGATCTTGTAGGGAAAATAAACCCTACCTCCTCCAATGTACATAAGTTTATCCTCACAGCTATATAAATCTTCACAAAATGGGTTGAAGCAATCCCGATGACCTTCACAACAGGAAAGAAAATAGCTAAATTCATTTTGAATCATATTATTTGTAGATATGGAGTACCCATGTGCATTGTAACTGATAACAGATGACCATTCAAAAATTAAGAAGTGAGTGAACTTTGCGAACAATTTCACATCCGACAATGTTTTGCAACACCCTACTATCCCCAAAGAAATGGTCAAGCTGAGGCAACAAACAAAACTATTTTAAATTTTTTAAAGAAAGTTGTCAACGACAGTGGACGTGATTTACATATCCAACTGAATATAGCTCTCTGGGCCTATCGAACTAGTGTCCGCACAACAACTAGTACAAAACCGTACTCTTTGGTTTACAGTTCAGAAGCTATTTTTCCTATCGAGGTAGAATTTCCTTCACTAAGGGTCTCTCTGAATAACATTATCTCGAAAGAAGACTATAGAGTAGCACGTTTTGCAAGAACTAGAATTCCTAGATGAGAAACGACAAAGTGCTCTGAATCATTTACAAGGATATCAAAACAAAATGAGAACAAGCTACAACAAAATAGTCAACCCACATTGCTTCGAAATAGGAGACATTGTTCTTAAAGAAAATCAAAGGAACCTCGTTGAATGCAAAAAAATAGGAAAATTTGAGCCTAACTGGTTACGTCCTTTTTTCATAACCAAAGTAATAAAAAACAAGGCTTATAATTTGCAAATAATGGAGGGAGATCCTATCCCCAATCCCATTAACAACATGCACCTAAAAAGATATTACATATAAAGGTAGGATCATTTCAAATTTCACAACTGTATTTGCATATTTCTTTATTGCATTGCATTGCATATCTATGTTTCAGAGTGCATCATAGTCGCTTGCATATCACCATTGCACAACATATAGCTGCATACCATTATTTCTTTCTCGTATAGTTGCATCCATAAACAAAGGATGATTGTATAAATTATTTACCTGTCTGCACTGAAAGGAATGGAGGTTGTCTCATTTCCTAGATACTTGTTCATAAATTTTTTAGGAGGCCTTTAGTCATTCATCCCTAACATAGCCTTGTCATTTAGCTTTACCTATGATTGTGTAGAGGTTTCTCTATTCAACCTTGCTTACCCAAAATCTATCAATTGCTATATCTCAAACATTAACCAATGCTCTAAGTCATTACATATACCTAGTTGGTCATGTGGCTAGTGAAAAATCAATAAATTCTACTTCAACGTCATTGCAATTGTCATACCTAAGTAGGTTTCATTGCTTACAAGTCAAGGCAAGAAAAAAGAAGAAAAAAATGCTATGCCAAAATCAATATCAAAATATCATGCAAAAATGTGCAACAAAGCTTGACTATGGGAACATTCAAGTAACTCCATAAGGGCTATGGACACTTGCTAGAAATGGAGCAATATTTAAGAGATTACAATGCATAACCTCATCAAAGCCCTAAAAGCTTATTGGTAGTGAGGCTCTATCCAAGATGCTTTTGAAGTCAGAATAACTCATGTAGCTAGCCACATAGGATTCCAAGGGTCTTTGATGGTTATAAGAGTTAGAATGAATCCAAATGCACACACATGGGCAAAAGATCAATTTTTCAAGAATTGATAGAGAATTTTTGTTAGGTTGGATGGTCTAATTTTTTTTGAGAACGGATTGAACTCCTATCTCTAAAATGTTTCACACCTTCAATTCAATCAGTACATGTCGAAATGAAGGAAACACACAATCATCCTTATTCGAATAGGAATTGCATCTTTATCTTGCATACTACATTAGTATAGCTCATGTCAAAATTCATTGTCTCCACATGCATTCTGCATATCATCATATAGGGTTGCATACTTTGCAGCATAGCTGAAAAAACCCCTAAAAAATCAGAAAAAGTCCTGAACAAATCATAAAAATCATAAAAAGTCTTGAAAAACTTCTCAAAATTAGATAAAGTCATGAAAAAACCCTAAAAATCAGATAAAGTCCTAATTTTTTAAAAAAAATTAGAAAAAGTCCTGAAAACATCATTCAAAAACATCAAATATCAAAAAATCAATCAAAAAAATTAAAAAATCACTTGAACACTTGCAATAAAATGTCTCATAAGAATCAAACACCCTACCAGATATCCAGGAAACACTTCACACGAATTTAAACAAAAGATATAACTATCTTGTCAAAACGTCTGCAATCAAGCTGATCAATTGTCTAATCTATCGAATCATTATCAAATTATCAATCTGATCAACATCTTGTCTTAAATAGAATCGATACACTCGAAACCAGATGGGTCAGTCTTAAACGGGGTCCAAAACTTCTGAAACTAGGCATTATCAAAATCACATCAAACATATCAAAGCAAAGACACAGTCAGTCCAACTGTTGAGTTTTGTCTATTTTGGTTGACTCTTTTTATCAAATTAGCGAAGATCATTGCTTTTAGCTACTCAAGGATTCCAAAAAGTGACTAGAGGAGCCGTGATAGGCATGATCTATTTTCTTTGTTTGTTGTTTGTGGTTTGAAGCAATGAAGTTCTGGGGTAATTGCTCTAGTTGGTGTCTGTGATAGGAGCATTCAGCTTATGGATGCCACACAAACCTTGACCCCTAGCATAATTCCTAGAATGGAGGGTTCATTCCTTGTCTGCTATGTGTTTCTTTCTTTCTAATGAGATATATATACATCTTGGTTCCTCATACCTTGGTGTAATAAGCTACATTGTTAAATAATAAGGCTCAATGATGATAATGTATTGCACTACGAATAAAACAATGACGAATTTCTCATCAAAATTCTATCAAATTGTTTCTATCATATCTACTTCTAGAATAAATAAAGGTTGATTCGATTGATTTATCATTTCATATCATTCTTTCTAATCTAATCTCCATCTAACAACTAACAATTTTTTCAAATTCATTATTTTCAACACCTATTTTGACACAACAAAAAATTCAAATCGCATTTTCATATAAATCATTTCAGATAATGTTGCATTAGTCCATTGCATTATCATAAGCATTTCATCAATATTCACATATATATTCATAGATCACAAAATAAAGAAACATCACTGCATTGCCAAGTAAGAATAAGCATAAAAACAACAAAGAAACATTAGACCATGAAGTTAATTATCAAATAGCTCATCAAGAATGCATATCATATATCTAATAAAAATGTGTCAAAATACATCATATCTATGATACAACATCAATAAAAAAACTCTCAACCTATGCTACCTCTATTAGTAGGTGCATCTCACCTAACTCTATTCTGTCCTGACAATGCCCTAGGTGGACCCATCACTCCTCCACTGCTAGTATGTTGAGAGGTAGACCGACTCGATCTCCTACCCATGAAAGCACTAAAACTAGGCTCCCTCTGACCCTGAGGAACAAATCTCTCATAAGCTTTCCCATAGTAAATAGCCTCATGTGCAACAATAAAATATCTATCTGCTTGGCTTCGTGCCTCTGTCACTAGCCCAAATAACTGATCGTATGCATCCATGGTGATCTGAGCTCTCCTAACTCCCTCATCCCTCTCCCTTTGTAGTCGATCTCTCTCAGTGGCTATCTGATCCCTCTTTGTAATCAAATCCTCCATTGCCCACCGATACTGATCTCTATCCTCTATCCATAGCTGCCGCAAAGTAGCGACCAAGTCCTCTAAAATCCTAACCCGATCTCTCAATCCCTCCTCATCTCCTCCCTCTGCACCTCTTGACTCTGTAGCCTGGGGCATGTCAACATCATGTCCATTGTCCCCACCCTCATCCCCATCACTACTCAATGATTCAGATGCTGACTCATTGCCCTCACTATCACTCCTATCAGAACTGCTCATAGATGCATTCTCTCCAGCAATATCCACATACTTCTCTCCACTCTCTACTTGCTCTGCAACCGCTGCTATCAAATCTATTTGACCCCTATCTCTCCCTCCTATATCTCCCCCTCCTCCATCTCTCCCATCTCTGTCTCTCCCCCCATCTCTCCCCCGGCCTCTCCCTCTCCCCCTGGGATCCCTGCCATGTCTAATCTGTTGAGCGGGAATTGGAACTATCAGATATGTCAAAGGTATGGGTCTATGTTATATTCACCACACACTATACTGTGTTGTAGTCCCCAGATGTGCTACACCAACCCACCATCACCATTGAGCAGGAGAAAGAGCATCAAACTCAATAATAGAAACATGAGGTTGCACGCAAGCACCCCAATCACCAACCTCTCAAGTAGTGAGAGCAAAATAAGTTGTCACATTCAAAATACCCTATATCTCCCCGAACTGTCTGAGTACACATCTAGGAAGATGCATATCAATAACCCTATGACCACCCATGTCTCGACCAATAAGATATCTCTATTTTTGACAAAAAAGAAGATGTTGGACATCATCAACCCAACCGGGGTAAGTTAGATAAGGTCTCCATGAGAAATACTGTAAGATATCAATCTAATGACGCCAATACAAGATATTACCCTACGCCCTATGTCTCACACAAACAATGTACCTATAAGCATATGGTTGCTCTGTCTCTAAATCAATATGTAACACAGGACGAGATATAGCTATGTTCTCCCAAGCCCACATATGTAGCAAAGTAATGCCACATCCAACTAATTTATGCTGCAAATAAAAAATCCCATGCATCTGATGATATAAAGTGGCAACAAGACAGGGACCCCAAGCAAAGGTATGTCTATCAATAATCAATAATCTAGAAACAGTGCAAGAAAGAATAATGATGAGATCATCATAATCAAAATCATCCCAATGAATCTCATAACGACCATAAATATGGAGATCCTCCTCTGAACACTCAAACAATGCACACAAAGAAGATACACCATCACAATGATCAAAAGTAACTTGTCTACCAAATATCAAAATGTGTAAGATACACCACACATCCTCAAGTGTGATGGACACCTCACCTATCGGTAGATGAAAAGAACATGTCTTTGAATGCCACCGCTCAATCAAAACAGTAATCATGACCCCGTTGGCCGTAACCTTAGGCAAATGTGCTATGTGATACAATCCAACCTGTCGCAACAAAGCAGTATCCTTTGCGTCCAACTCATGGTGTCGATCAAGACCATATGGCCGTGTCTATCTAGCAAGCAATACTAGACAATGCTCCTGCATTTGGAAAATAGAAAAATGAATTAGTTACATCTTCGCATTATCAAGATGCATAAATAAATTCCTATCATCATCAATTGCAAAATACTTAAACCAAATGCGAATTGATTTAAGCAACTGTGAATCAAAACTTTCAAATGGGAATTGATTTAAACAAGTGTGAATCAGGAACTTCAAATGCGCAATGAAAAACCAATTGCGAAGAATTAAAAGAAAATGCAAATTATTTATAGCAAATGTTGAAAATTCGATAGTCAACTGCAAAATGCATGAAAGTTGACCTATCAAAGAATGATCTAAAATTTGGAAAAAATAGACAAAAAAGGGCATAAATTTTGAAAACTCACCATGCCGCCAAGGCCGAGAGGTCCCTGATATGACCCCACTCGCTTGGACAAATGCAGTCTCGCTCTATGACTGCCATTTCACTCCAAGGACGCTGAAAGCACTATGATCTCTAAAGGAATTCTTTCAAAGCAAGTGAGTGAAAATGAGCTCCAATCAATACCAATTTTCAATTTATAGCTCAAAATTAGGGTTTTTTGCCACCCTAACGACTGTGGACCCCTCCAAATTCAACGCAGTTGTAGACATACCAAACAAGATTGAAACGTTACTAAACTGCACATAATCACTTTCTAGCACATTTCCAAAAAAATGGTCTTCATTCCACAATTTTTTTGATCATTTTTTGTGAGGGGGCGTATGATGAATAATGATGAACAATAACTATCCAACATGTACTGAGAGGGGGGGGGGTGTGAATTAGTACAGACAAAAACTTTCTCTGCAACTCAAGCAACAGAGACTACAGTAACTAGTAAACAACATTACAAATCTAAGTCAGGGCACTATCGATAAAACATAGTGAGACTGTGAAAAAGAAAAACCGGTAACACCTAGATCAATTCAAGACCTAATACCTTATCACAACTTCACCCAAAAGCTTAAGCAATTAATACATCAAAAATACTTCTGATCATTGAATCAACTTCCATTACCACTTAACATAAAACACTAAACCATCACATGAAAAGCATCACACATGACACACTGATTTTTCACCTGGAAACCCAACTGGGAAAAACCACGACGGGGATGAATACCCACAAGTTGTTCTTTGAAATCTTCTAAAGTCTGCTCTATTAGGAGCCAAATCCGGTTAAGGACTTTACAATAGGTTATGCTAGGAATTGATCCTTCTAGGGATCACCCAGTTAAGGGATGGCTAAATACTTAATTAAAGGTTAGAACCCTGTTAAAGGTTACCTCACAAGAAGATTTGAAGAGATCATTGAATTGAGTCACCCTGTTAAAAGATTTACACAAAAGCCTATTAAAGCTACCCGGTTAAGGGATTTTCCAAGTGCTGAAATGATTAGAAGTTAACAGGTAATACAATGATCTGATAACAACACACAATTCCAAGGCAGATCCACTTTAGCTCCTTATCTTCTGCAATCACACTCTACAGGTATCAACACACTTCTCTGGTCTGGCAAGAATCAAGTATCTCTTCACTTGGATACACACATAACATTTTCCAACAACTTCACAATGCAAACCATCATTGACCTTATAGGAAATAGATAGGTCGGTAGCATAAACCCTAAACCCTAAACATTGAGGTTATCAATATATGTGGTCCAATCCTGACCGTTCAAACACATTGCATTGAATAAAATAGTCTTGAATAGATCTCAAGACGTTCTCCATCATTCGTTCTTTGCCGCTTCCGGAAGCTGATAACCCATCACGCGTTCTCCACCGTTTACTGAGACTTCGCACATTCCCGAGGTAGATAGGAGAAATCTTCTTCATGCAAGATCCACAAGAAAATCCTTCATGCCCACAAGGATGATGTGGCAACATGATCTGATCTCCATTTAAATGCTAACCCATCACATGATGTCATTGGTCGAATCACAAAGACTTGAAATGCATCAACCGAAAACCCTGAAGCTAAGACTACCAACCGGTAGTCATACCAAATGAAACCCCGATACAAAACTTCTCATATATCGGTTCTCACTCCAACATACCGCTTCACTTTTTCACATATACCGGTTCACAACATCATACCGGTCCTCTTACCAGTTTGCTTACTTCAATATATCGGTTCATACTTCAGCATATTGACATCAATGACAACATACAATATCATCATGTCATCAAGCTCTGCACAAATACCAACAATCTCCTCCTTTGGAATTGATGGCAATATACAAAGATATCTCTTTGCTTCACATCTTCTCCCTAGTACTACAAATATCTTCTCTGCTTCATATCTTCTCCCTCTTTGACAACAATGCCAAAGTGAAGGCACACACATCCATGTTCCACTATGCTTCTCCCCTAAGGAGTAGCATCCTTCAACACACCAATCCTGAAAAGATTTGACAATGCAATACTGGACTAATGTGGAGCACATGCCTTTAGTTCACCTCTTGAAGGGGCAATAACCCTAATTCACCTCTTAAATAGGTAAATGTAGTCTTCGGTAGAGACTTGGTGAATATGTCTGCTAACTGCTCCTTACTGGAAACATGTTCCAATACAAGTTCTTTTTTCTTAACCTTCTCCCTTAAGAAATGATACTTGAGCTCGAAGTGCTTGGTTCTAGCATGCAAAACCAGATTCTTGGAAATATTAATTGCACTTGTGTTGTCACAAAAGATACTCACCAGTTCAGATACAGGGACTTTGAAACCACTTAGTACATGCTTCATCCAAATTGTTTGAGTGCAGTTCATAAATGCTGCTACATATTCTGCTTCTGTTGTAGACTGAGAGATACAACTCTACTTCTTACTTATCCATGAGACTAGTCTACCACCAAGAAAGAATGCACCACCGGTTGTGCTCTTCCGGTCATCCACATTACCAGCTCAATCAACATCTGTAAATACTTTCAGGTTGAAATCATTACTGTATGGATACCACAATCCATAGTCTACAGTTCCCTTCAGATATCTAAGAATCCGCTTGACTGCTACCAAGTGGGATTCTCTTGGACTTTTCTGGAACCGTGCAGTAATCCCCACTACATGTGCAATGTCTGGTCTGCTATGTACTACATAGTGCAACTTACCAATCATTGACCGATATTCCTTCTTATTCACCAACACCGAGTCATCCTCTTTTGACAATTTACAACTGGTTTGTTGTCTTCCATGCCAAAGGTCTTAAACACCTCTTTGACATACTTGGACTGAGTGATAAAGATACCATCTTTCATTTGTTGAATCTGTAGTCCAATGAAAAACTTAATCTCCCCTATAAGTGACATCTCAAATTCCTTCTTCATCTCATCTGCAAAATCATGACTCATCTTGTCATCTCCACCAAAAATTATGTTATCAACAAATACTTCACAAATTAGAATCTGATCTCCTTTTGACTTCAGATAGATATTGCTATCTTCACTTGTTCTTTCAAATCCAATCTTCACAAGATGGGAGTGTAAGCGTTCATACCATGCTCTAGGTGCCTGCTTCAATCCATACAAGGATTTATGTAGCCTACACACCATGTCACTGTCTTCTGATAGGGAAAACCCATCTGGTTGCTCTATATACACTTCCTCTTCAAGTATTCCATTTAGGAATGCAGATTTTACATCCATCTGATACACTTTGAATCCCTTGAAGGCTGCATATGCAAGAAGCATTTGAACTCCTTCCAATCTAGCTACTAGAGCAAAGGTTTCTCCATAGTCTCCTCCTTCTTCTTAAGCATAACCCTTACACACCATTCTGGCTTTGTTTCTTACCACTGTGCCATCTTCATTCAGCTTGTTTCTGAAAACCCATTTGGTGCCAATAATATTTTTATGCTCAGGTCTAGGTACGAAAGACCATGTACCATTCTTTTCTATCTGATCAAGTTTATCTTCCATAGCCTTGATCTAGTCTTCATCTTTATGTGCCTCTTTAAATGTTTTAGGCTCAAATTCAAAGATCATGGAAGAGTTTTCTCTAACCTTTCTTCTTGTGAGAATTCCTGCATCCTTATCTCCTATGATCTGCTTTGGATCATGATTTAACTTTACATACCTAGGAATGATCTTAACAGATTCCTCTTTCTTTTCTTCTTCATCCTCATCTTCCTCAGCATCGACATCTACCAGTGTAGGAGCACTGGTACTAGGTTGTTTTGCAACCGGTTCCCAGAAGGTTACAACAGGTTCATCTACCACTTGCTCACTGTTGGTTTCCTCAAGTTTCTCAGAGGTTTCATCAACTCTAACATTGATACTTTCAACAATTCTCTGAGTTCTATTGTTGAAACACTTGAGAGCTTTGCTCTTGGTGGAATATCCTAGGAATATTATGTCATCACATTTTGCATCAAAATTGCTCTAGTGTTCACTCCTCTTGATATAACACTTGCTACCAAACACTCTAAAGTAGCTTACTACAGGAGTCTTACCAGTCCAATACTCGTAAGGTGTTTTATCCTTACCTTTTTTGATGAGCACCCGGTTCATTGTGTAAACTGCAGTGCTCACCGCTTCTCTCCAAAAAGTGTGAGCAACCTTTCCTTGAATCAACATGGTTCTGGTTGCTTCAACTACAGTCCGGTTGTTCCTTTCTGCTAGGCCATTCTATTGTGGAGTCTGGGGGGCAGATAGTTGCCTCTTGATGCCATTTTCTTCACAGTACTTATTGAACTCACTAGAAGTGAACTCACCTCCTTGGTTAGTTCAGAGGCATTTGATTCTCTTACCACTTTCTTTGTCAACTAGTGCTCTGAAGGCTTTGAACTTTCCAAAAGCTTCAGACTTGTCTATTAAGAATGTGACCCACATCATTCTTGAGCAATCATCAGTAAGAATCATAAAGTACCTATCTCCTTGAACACTCCTAGTCTTCATAGGACCACACAAATTAGTATGCACAAGATCAAGTAGATTTTTTGCTGTGAAGGATTTACCTTTGAAAGTTGAGGAAGACATTTTTCCTAGTTGACATTCTCTGCTCAGAGGATTCTCCGGTTTGTTTAGCACATGCAATCCTCTAATTGCCTTGATCTTACTAGCCTTCACAATGTTATCAAAATTAACATGGCAGAGTCTCCTATGTCGTATCCAACCATCATCAAACTTAGCCATTAGACATTGACTGACATTTGCATTTAACTAAAATAGGTTACCTTTAGTTTGCATACTGGTGGCCATTAGTTCACCATTCTTTCCTTTGATTTTGCATACTCCATTTTTGAATTCTAGAGTGAGTCCATTATCATTCAGCTGAGAAACACTCAGAAGGTTATGCATGAGACCTTCTACCCAATAGACATTATCAACACTGATTTTTCCATTTAGAGAGATGAACCCTCTTCCTTTTACCATACAAGGTGCATCATTACCAAATCAGACTACACCTCCATCATATTCCTCCAGAAACAAAAACTTTCTCTGGTCACCAGTCAAATGGTGAAAGCAACCACTGTGAATAATCCATTCATTAGAATTATCAAAGTGGGAGACAAGAGCCTTCTTGTCTGACACATCTTCCTTGACAACTACAAATACTATGTCTTCACTTTCTTCATCTTTTGATTTATCGTCAGTGACACCTTCATCAACTACAACAAGACAGTTTCTCCTATTTCTTCTTTTGAAATTTTTGAACCTCTTTGGTTTGTCCTTAATATCACCATTAGGACAATTATCAACAATGTGTCCAATCCTATTGCAAGAAAAGCATTTCAAAGGGAGCTTACCATTGTATTTACCAGTTCCCTTAGGAAGTCTCTTGGCCATAAAAGCTTCAAATTCCATCAAGATTTATTCATCATCCATATCTTTGCTTTGTCTAGGTTGACAACTGGTACTAAGTTCTTTACCCTTTCTAGATAGTGTGGCAGATGCTTTAAAGGCTGAATTAGTCTTCTGAAAACTGCCATCATAATTGTTTAGCTCATAAGCAGTCAACTTAGCAATGATAGAATCAAGGGACACCTTTGTCTTGTCAATAGATCTCAACTCCTGAATAGTGGCAACCCTTATTGCATAGACCGATAATAAGGTTCTCAAGACTTTTCTCACAATGGCGGGATCATCTATTTTGCCTCCTGCACTCTTGATGTCTCCTACAATGGTTTTGATTCTTATCCCATACTGTTGAATGCTCTCTCCTTCAACCATTCACATATCTTAAAACTTTCCTCTAAGGCTTTCTTCCTTAGCTTTCTTTACATGCTCATCACTGCCATAGATAGACTCCAGAGTATCCCATATATCTTTGGAATTGTCTTTATCCTGAACATCTATAAACTTAACATCAGATAGGATGCTGATAAGAGCTTCCATTATTTTTCCATTCTCCTAAATTTCTCTTCTTTGATTATCGATGAAAGTACCAGTAGGGACAACATAAGTATTCTCAACATAGTCCCAGTGTTGAGCACCCATGCTCTTAATATATATCTTCATTTTGTCCTTCCATATCTTAAAGTTGTCTCTCTTGAACCTAGGACCTTCCCTCTTCATCATTAGAATAAGATATTTTCCTCAAGAAGTTAGGCTTATAGCACAAAGGACCTGGAGGACGCTCTGATACCAATTGATGAATAATGATGAACAATAACTATCCAACAGGTATTGAGAGGGGGGGGTGAATCAGTACAGACAAAAACTTTCTCCGCAACTCAAACAGTAGAGACTGCACTAACCGGTAAACAACATTACCAATCTAAGTCAGGGCACTATCGGTAAAACATAGTGAGACTGTGAAAAACACAAACTGGTAACACCTAGATCAATTCAAGACCTAATACCTTATCACAACTTCACCTAGAAGATTAAGCAAGTAATACATCATAAATACTTCCGATAATTGAATCAACTTGCATTACCACTTAACATAAAACACTAAACCATCACATGAAAAGAATCACATATGACACACTGATTTTTCACCTGGAAACCCAACTGAGATAAACCACGGTGGGGATGAATACCCACAAGTTGTTCTTTGAACTCTTTTGAAGTCTACTCTGTTAGGAGCCTAATCTGGTTAAGGACTTTACAATAGGTTTTGCTAGGAACTGATCCTACTAGGGATCACCCAATTAAGGGATGGCTAAATACCCGGTTAAAGGTTAGAACCCTGTTAAAGGTTACCTCGCAAGAGGATTTGAAGAACTCATTGAATTGAGTCACCCTGTTAAAGAATTTACACAAAAGCCTATTAAAGCTACCCTGTTAAGGGATTTTCTAACTGTTGAAATGATTAGAAGTCAATAGGTAATACACTGATATGGTAACAACACACACTGCCAAGGCAGATCCACTTTAGCTCCTTAGCTTCTGCAATCACACTCTGCAGGTATCAACACACTTCTCCGATCTAGCAAGAATCAAGTATCTCTTCACTTGGGAACACACATAACATTTGCCAACAACTTCACAATGCAAACTATCATCGACCTTATAGGAAACAAATAGGTCGGTAGCATAAACCCTAAACCCTAAACATTTAGGTTATCATATAGTTGGTCCAATCCTGACTGTTTAAACACATTGCATTGAATAAAATAGTCTTGAACATATCTCAAGACGTTCTCCAGCGTTTGCTCTTTGCCACTTTTGGAAGCTGATAACTCATCACATGTTCTCCATCGTTTACTGAGACTTCACACATTCTTGAGATAGATAGGAGCAATCTTCTTCATGAAATATCCTCAAGGAAATGCTTCACGCCAGAAGGCTGACGTGGCAACACAATTTGATCTTCATTTAAATGCTAACCCATCATGGGATGTCATCGGTCGAATCACACAGACTTGAAATGCATCAACCGGAAACCCTGAAGCTAAGACTACCAACTGGTAGTCATACCAAATGAAATCCCGATACAAAACTTCCCATATACCGGTTCTCATTCCAACATACCGCTTCACTTTTTCACATATACCGGTTCACAACATCATATCAGTCCTCTTATCAGTTTGCTTACTTCAATATACTGGTTCATACTTCAACATATTGACATCAATGACAACATACAATATCATCATGTCATCAAGCTCTACACAAATGCCGACAACGTATTTATACCTCAAGTGTCACTGGGGCAAAAAAAAATTCATTTTCTTTGAAACAATGTCATTTTAACATTGTGTCAAAGAGGAGCAAATGTAGACACCTAGAAATGTCTCATTGATCTTACACTAATTATTCATCTATTTAATTAAGTAATTCTTTAATTATTTCATTAAACTAACTTATTCGTCTAATCAATTCAAATCATTATTAATTGTCCAATTTCAACTTCTGCATCATTCTAATTAATTAACCATATCTCAATTATTAATTAAATATTATTTATTTAATTAATTACAACTTTTTCCTTAGTTAAATAATCTTTATTATTTAATTAATTCAATTTCCTATGTTTAAATAATTTCATTTAAATTCTTTAAATTAATTAATTAAATTAATGAATTAAATTCCTCCAATTCCCTAAATTATAATTCCAATTAATTCCATCTAATTTCATTTCATTTCTCCCAAATTCCACTTCCAATTAATTTCATTTCCTCCAAATTCACATTTCACCAAATCTGAATTTCAATTAATTTCATGTGCATTTCAGCATTTGAAAGTCCAAATTCAAATCCAAATTGAAAATGAGAATCAAATTC